>NW_026585895.1:56664964-56682241 GCF_907164565.1 Psammomys obesus | reverse complement strand
TTTCTTTCTTTCTTTCTTTCTTTCTTTCTTTCTTTCTTTCTTTCTTTTTGAGACAGAATTTCTATATGTAGCTCAGGCTGTCCTGAAACTCACTCTGTTGAACTCACAGAGATTCACCTACTTCTGCCTCCTGAGTGCTGTAATTAAAGCTATGCACCACCACTTTTCCACAAGTCACAGTCCTTTCTATTTAAACCATGCTACCCAGTGTTGGTGGCAATCAAAGCCATCAACTAGCCTCCCTGTTTCTTTCTGCAATAGGCCAGTTGGCAGCCCCACACCCCTTCAGCCTTACCTCTTACTGTTCAGAGAAGGGAACCAACCCTGATTTTCTTTGGTACAGCTGAACAACAGCTCTGGGGATGGTGCCATTCTGCTGCCTAATAAGGCTGAAGGGTTTAACTGGAAAAGCGAGAGCTCACAGTGAGGTGACAAAAGATTGAAGCTCTCCACATGCTGTGTGACAAAACTTTTCTGGGAAGATGCAACACACACATCTATTTACCCCAAATAGGGGTTCCATGAAAGACCCAAGTATGGAAACCATTGAAGTCCAACTTGTTGAACCAGTGAGTTTTATCAGGGTTATTTATGAGTATGAGTGAGCATTAAAAATAAAATTAATTTATTTATTTTAGACAGTATCTCACTATGCAGCTCTGGTTGATCTGGAACTTGCTGTGTAGACAAGATTGAAACTTGAATGAGGAGGGGCCTGGATTCAGACTCACAAAGATTAGTTTGCCTTTGTCACCTGAGTGTGGGATTTAAAGAATACCATCACATCCAACCTCAAAAAATATTTTAAATATTTAAAATTTTTAACTTTAATTTTTTTGAGATTTTATTTTATTTCATGTGTTTGAGTGCTTGCCTGAATGTATGTTTGTGTACCACTTGCATGCAGTGCCCTTGGAAGCTAGAAGGCATTGGATCCCCTGGGACTGGCGTTACAGACATTGTTAGCCTCCATGTGGGTGCTGGGAATTTAATGCTTGTCTTCTGGAAGAACAGCCAGTGCTTTTAACCCCTTAATCTCGCCAGCCCATCAAAAATAAATATTTAAAAAGTAAATAAATGTTTTAAAGTGAAAAGAATTAAAAGCTTAAGAGTTCTGAACAAGATCTTTTATTTGAAAAGGATCTAATAAACTGACTTTAAAATAGGTATCTCTACACCTTTTTTTCCCTTGATATAGCTCAAATAATGGTCTCCAGCAGTCTGTGTTTTCCATGTAGCCAGTGGACTCCTGTGGAATGTGTCAAATGCCAGCAAGGAGAGCACCCCACCTCCACAAGGTGAACTAACTTGCTGCATCCCTGCTGGGCTTGGTTTTGCATGTTGCACTTGTTTGTAGCACTCCCTGGGTCATCTGTGAATCAGCTTCACTCATTACACACCTAAGAAAGATAATCAAGAGAGCGGACATGATAAGATGATCAATCCTCGTTTAGAAAGACAGATGGGATGTGCATTGAACGTATGACAGGAGTCTACTGAGCGCATCTGAAAGACTCTAACTAGCAGTGTTTTCAAAGCAAAGACTCATGACCAAACCTTTGGCAGAGTACAGGGAATCATAAGAAAGAAGGGGAGTTAGTCTGATGGGGAAAGGATAGGAGCTCCACAAGGACCAAATATATCTGGGCACAGGGTCTTTTCTGAGACTGACATTCAACCAAGGACCATGTATGGATATAACCTAGAACCTCTGCTCAGATGTAGCCTGTGGTAGCTCAGTAACCAATTGGTTTCCCATAGTGAGGGGAACAAGGACTATTTCTAACAGGAACTCAATGACTGGCTCTTTGGCCTCCCCACCCGCCAAGGGAGGAGCAGTCCTGTTAGGCCACAGAGGAGAGCTTTGCAGCCAGTCCTGAAGATACCTGATAAAACAGGAGCAGATGAATGGGGAGGAGGTCCCTCCCCCATCAGTGGACTTGGAAAGGGGCACGGTGGAGATGAAGGAGGGAGGGAGGGACTGGGAGGGAATGAGGGATCGGGACACGTATGGGCTACAGAGTTAATAAAATGTAACTGATAAGAAAAAAATAAAATTCAAAAAAAAAAAAAAAAAAAGAACAACTTAAAGGAGGAAGGATGTGTTTTCCGTTACAGTTTCAGAGGCTTCAGTCCATGGTTGCTGTGGTACCATTGGTTTTGAACCTGTGGGGAGTCAGAGTATCATGCCAGGAAGGGTGGAAAGCTAGAGAAGAGGGAGGGAGGGAGGGAGGGAAGAAAATAGAACAGTGAGAGAGGGGGAAGGTACTGTAGACCCATAAAGTCTACAGCATCATGCCCCTCAAGGGCCCACATCTCCTTTCCACAACCTCCCAGCAGACCATCAATTTATGATTCCACCACCGGATTAATCCACTCATGAGGTCAGAGTCTGCTCATGATCCCAAAGCCCTCACTTCTGATTACTGCTTCAGTGGGGACCAAGCTTTCAACGCAGTAGTTTTGAGGGCAACATCTCAGATTCAAGCCATAGCTTGAGATGATATCCACCTTCCACTCATTTTGCAGCATTGCAAGAGTGAAGAGGACCCTTTCTTCTCTTCTGCCACTCAACTGTGACTTGGGAAGCTGTTCATCTGAAGCTGTTAAGAATCACAAGCCATCCTGTGTACTCACTGGGCCCACTATCATCTTTTAGGGAAGATGTTTCTACCTTTGGTAGAAAATGTCAGGTCTTTCAAGGTGGAGCCTTGGGCGTGGCAAACAGGTGCATCACGAAGGCTCTGTCTGAATGTTTCTAGAATGAATGGCAGAACAAGGACTGTCTGAACTGAGATCTTGGAGCCGCTCAGAATCCGGCATGTAAACAACGGCAGGTGGAACTCTTGACAGGGTCCACTGCGAAAGCCTCAGGGGCCAGAGATTTCAAAGCAGGGCACGTAAGGATATTAAAAATGGAGGGACGGCGATAGCCTCGGCTTCCGATGGCCAGCAGCGAGAGGGAGTGGCTGACGACATGGCCTCCACAGGACAGGGGTGTGGATGCCAAAGAGAACCTAGGCTGCGGCTTCTGGATTCCTCAGACATCTCCCCAGTGGGGAGGATCTTTTCGGGTTCGAGGAGGGTGAGGACACCTGGGCGCCTTTCAAGTTGCTGAGCTGGGGAACCAGACGCGGCCAAGTCTTTGGGCGGCGCCCCGGGGGCACGCAGAAGCTCACGCTGCCTAGAGCTGGGCACACGCAAGCAACTCGGCGTTCCCCGAGGACCGCCGCGGACTCCGGCGGGGGTGGCCGCGGGGGCGGGGTCTGTAGGGTTCGGGGGTGGGACTGACGCGGATTGGCTAGGCGCAGCCGCGTGACCGACCACTTATAGGGCGTGGCGTGGGGCCGCGGCTGGGGTGCGGTAGCAGCTGGCCGGTGAGGTACAGGCGGCTCGCTGCGGCTGGGCTAGGAGCCCCTGGCGCGCCGCGCCCTCGGTGCCGGGCCTCGGAGCCGGGGATGCTCGCGGCGCCCGAGAGTCATGGTCCGCTTCGGGGACGAGCTGAGCGGCCGCTATGGGGGCACCGGCGGCGGGGAGCGGGCTCGGGGCGGCGGGGCCGGCGGGGCGGGTGGCCCGGGCCAGGGGGGTCTGCCGCCCGGCCAGCGGGTCCTGTACAAGCAGTCCATTGCGCAGCGCGCACGGACCATGGCCCTGTACAACCCCATCCCAGTCAAGCAGAACTGCTTCACTGTCAACCGCTCGCTCTTCGTCTTCAGCGAGGACAACGTCGTCCGCAAATACGCTAAGCGCATCACCGAGTGGCCATATCCTACAGGGGCCTGGCCGGGCGGGAACTGGCGGAGGTCAGGGGCTGGGGCGACGTCGGTGTCCGCGCGGCGGGCCCGGGAGGGGCGGCTGGGGCCTGGGCGGCGGCGCCCAGTGGCCATCTTTCTGGTGCTGGGAGGGGGTGCGACCCGGGAGAGGTGCGTCGCGGACCCCACGGCCCAGCGAGGAGGAGCGGGGCGGGGCCTCTGGGGCGGTCTCCGAGTGCGTGTGTGCGTGGTTTGGGTGTGAGCGTGTGTGATTCTGGAGGCCACGACGGACCACTGGGCGGAGTCCCTTCTGACCTGAGAGTCCCATGTCCCTTCGTGCACTTGGTCTCTTGGAGCCAGGTTGGCGCACACAGCATGCGGCTGGCCTGGAGGACACGGGAGGGCAAATCCGAATTTATGCAGGTGTGAGCGCTGTGTGGATGCAGGTCGGTCCGTGCGCCTGCTGACTGCAGGTGCCTGCGTTTGTGTGCGGGCATCGCACGAGCCGTGCTTCGCGTGCGTGTATTAGGCATTCTTGATACATTATGTTCACGTGCGGGTGTAGATACTTGTAGCTGTCTTTAGATAAGGTGTGCGCCTGCGCAGGGCCAGCTTCTAGTGCTCTAGGGGGCGACAGGACTATTCCCCAGTGGCGCTGGCTGGCCAGGCAAAGCAGCTGTCCGTGGTGCTGACGGCGTCGGAACTAGCGGAGGCCCCGCCTCTTGGCTGCCCCCAGAATTAGGGCGGGGAGCTGGGAAGACTAGTTCTGAGCTGAGGGAAGGTGGGTGTTGGCCAGCAGTACTCAGCCCTGGCTGCTGCACTGCGCTGTCCTCTTCTTCACTACCTCCGTAGCGCCTCCTACCCAGTCCTTAACCCACACACGCCCTTCGAATACATGATCCTGGCCACCATCATCGCCAACTGCATTGTTCTGGCCCTGGAGCAGCACCTGCCTGATGGGGACAAGACTCCTATGTCTGAGCGCCTGGTGAGTGCTGGCTAAGGGTCTGGGGACTGAAAGGTAGGGGTTAGTGACAAGTTTTCATTGTGTCTCAGCTGGACAGGCGGGCTCTATCTTACATCTGAGGACCCTTTGACATCCCCCCACCCACTTCTCCAGTGCCAGGAAGCTGAGGTGGTCACTGAGCCTGATGAAAGATCAAGGAATCACCAGCTAGTCTGTCTTTAGCTGTCCCTGTTCCCCAGATGGTTCATTTGGGCTTGCTATGCTGGCCTTGATTTCTAGACTTAGAATAAAGGACGGACATTTCTCATGAAGAGAACAAGAATATCAGGCCAGCTGACCACCTTTCCTGCCATGCTCTCTAAGGAAGCACTTCTTCCCAAATGTTCTGAATCCATATTTTCCTCTAGTATCCTGCCAAGAGTTTTCTAGAACCCAGGGTGTCCACTGTGGGGATCAAGGGCCATACCTCTGGAATTATGGGTCTTATGAAGCATGAGGCAGGGTTGAAGGCCAGCCTTTTGGACTCTAGAAGTTTGAGGGGTAACACACTTCTCAGGTGACAGTACAGCCACAGCTTTTTTCCTGCTGCCGTTTTGCCAGGTCTTAGCATGTGCAATGTGTGACTGTGAGAGTGTAGCACTTCATATAATGGAGGAGAAGCAATTGGAAGTCAGAAGGGCCCTGTGGACTGAGGTCTTTAAGGAAACGAGGCTGCTCATCCTTTCTCTATCCTGACTGTTGCTTCTCTGACTTCAGTTTGGATAAAGCAATGTGTTTAACCTGGGAACTGGAACCCTTCTGAGCTCTGGTGTGGCCTCTCTTCCCACTCTTCTGTAGTTTGGAAGAGGAGGTGACCATGAGTAGGTGGGCATCAAGACAAACCAATTAAGGATGTCTAGGATGGCTATTTGGAGTTGAGGGCCTTCCTGGAGGACATGAGAAGGATGAATGGGCTTAGAGAGTGTAGGTTGTGAAGGAGGAGTATAATTAAGTCACATTTTAAGGTAGAAGGTAAGTAATGGTCCCTGGGCACTTCTGGGCATGCCCAGTAGGGTTCTTCTGTTCCTCTGGGCTTCTGACAGAGTACATTCTCTGTTTTCTCTATCCTTGTGGGGAGCACTCCTTCCAGAGGCCAGAGAAGGGAATGAACTTGGAGGTTCATCAGGATAAGTATCATGAATGCCAGGCCACAGTTAGTGACCATATCTCCAGGGAACTCTGGCAGGTAGGGCCAGGAGGGTCACAGGCTAGACTTAGGGCAGCAGAAAGAGGTCATCAACTTAGGCATCCTTTCGTGGACCAGTCTGATGTCCAGCTTTCTGAGAACCTGTGTTAGTATGTCAGGTTTGCTAATATACTAACATTTGGTTGGACAATCTTGGTTTTGGTGATGGTGGGAAGGGGAAGATGTAATTTTTGTAACTAAGCTGTTGGGAAAACAAACAATATATGCCTGCTTTGGACCTATCCTGGAAATCCAAAAAGCTCTCTGCTAACCTCAGTGTTGCCTGTAGGCCCAGTCCTTCAGGAGACCGAGAGAGATGGGCTTGGAAACTGGAGCTACTGCCTAGGTAGCAGATAGGGATTGAATGGTGTTAGGACCCCTCAGTATTTCCAGCCTCGCTTGGGGTTGGGCTTCCTCATCTCTGGGGACTCTGTTTCCTACTCACGTATAGCTTGCCCAAGCTTTGAGCTTGCAGTCCAGTGGCTTCTAAGCCATTGCATACCTATTTTCCAGCCCTGTCAGCTTCAATCATGGCTCTGGCTTGTAGGAGCTGGGCAGAAGAACCTAGGGAAGGGCTTCCTTGCTACTAGCCCTGTTTGCTCCCCTCTTTTCTGACTGGGAGCCTTCTTCGAAGACCTTCTGAAATCAGCTCCTTCTTCAGTGTAGTCAACATCCCCTCCCAGAAACCTCCCTAGACCAGAAACCTCAAGGCCAAGAACAGTTCATACATTCCTCCATGAGCCTCATCCCTGTCATAAGACAACACTAGGAGACAGGACAGGAACACTAGGCCATCATTGGATATTCAGTTACCAGGTCCCTTAGATGTAGCTTCCTCTCAGACTACTCATAGCCACATCCCATTCCAAACTTCAAGGCCATGGGTGGCCATTAATCAGTCTCTGGGACTGGTTCCCTGCAGGCAAGAGAGAGAGGGCCAAGCTAAGGTGTTGGCAAGGCATGGGACCCTTGAGGGCCAGACTTCTTGAGGAAAGGTTCCAGCTGAAGAAGTTAGCGGCCCCATCTCATCTGGCAGCTCCTTGGACCACGTATCTAGGCCATATACCCAGTCTTTCTTCATGGGGGCATAGTGGCTCTGAAGCAGTTTTTGCTAGAGCTTGTCCTAGGGGCCAACCCTGTGTGAGTGGACTCTGGAAGCTGGCTGCCTCCTCAGCATCATTTCTCCTGTGTTTAATGTGGCTACTCCAGAGTGTAGCAGCTGATTCATGCTAACCCTCTGTGTTCAGCTCCCCAAAGCTCTCTGCTCTCCTCCCTTCACACATGATGCTTCTCTTGCTTTCTACATGTGTGGTCACATAACATCCTTCTCCCCAGTATCATATCTTGTAGGTTTTGGCTAAGAAGTAGGATTGGGGATCTTACTAGAGTCTCTACCCTCACTCCTTTGGTCCCACTGTTTTCTCAACAATAATCTTTTCCTTAGACTCTAGCTCTAGAAACCTTTGTTGCTATTCCTTTGATGAAGCTCCCTGATGGTTTCTGGGTTTGTCCACCTCCCAGACTCATGCCTACTACTAGGCCTTAGGCCTGGCCTGTGGAGGGGCTCTGCCCTCTGGTCTCCACAGATGCTATCACTGTAGTAACCTCAATGCTGGAGCTTTTCCTTTCTTTTTTTCCCCTGTCAGAATTTGCATGTTCTGCCTGTCTATATATGTTGCATGTATGAATGAGTCCCAAAGCAGAGTCTAAGGATGCCAAGCTTTCCAGATAACCTGGCATAGAGGCCAGTGGTGATTGCTTGGTTTACCTATGATGTCTGCTCTAGTTACTCCATCTCTGTGCCTTTGGGCCTTAGAATGGAGATGACTTTAGTGTATAGAAGGGTTGCTCTAGTTAATACAAGGATTTGATTTTGCAGTCATCCCCAGTGAGCACTGGCACTCTCTCTCTCTCTCTCTTTTAACCTCTTTGAGCAAAGTCTGCCATATGATTTCAGCAGGACAATCCTGGGTACTCTGTGAGTAGAGCAGAATCTGGATTAATAGAGTAGAGGCCTAAGGACTCCTAGACATAATCAGGATACTTTGCCACACCAGCAAATGATAGGTTATATTATGGCCATGTCAGATGAGCACACTCAGGCTAGTGGGAGCAGTGTATGCTGAGAAAGTTCACAGGGTGCCTGGCAGGGTCAGCCTTGGGGTAGTAGGTATGGCCATCAGACAGGGACCACTATCTAGCCATTTTGCTGAGTGGACAGAGATGAACCCTGTTTTGTGCTCTTCCTCAGGATGACACGGAGCCTTATTTCATCGGGATCTTTTGCTTCGAGGCGGGGATTAAGATCATCGCACTGGGCTTCGTTTTCCACAAGGGGTCCTACCTTCGAAATGGCTGGAATGTCATGGACTTCGTGGTGGTTCTCACAGGGTAGGTGGGCCAAGCCTAAGTGCATGCATGTGTGCTGCCCTACTGTGGGGCTAAGGTAGCAAAAATGTCTACATTGGTACCCCATACTCTGACTGGAGTGCGTGGAGTACAATGGCCCTTGATGGTACTACTGGGTAAATGGGGCTTTCTTCTCCTCACTCAAGTAATGGCCTCTGGGTTTCCCAAGTAAGGCTCTCAGAGACATTAGGGGTCTGTTTCCATCTGCTGTGCTGCAGCTTCCGCCTGAGGACCATGTTTGTTTGTGTTTATAAAATGTTTTCTCAAAGGGTTCACTCCTAGTGGCCTATCTGGAGGAGCCTTACAGATTCTAAAAGCAATGAGGTCACTGGGCACTATGGATGGTCTGACCAGCAAGTGAGGGTCTTCTTTGAGGAAGGCTCTTATCTGTCTGTGATCTTGGAGGAATTCTTGGTATCTGAAAACTTCCTGTTTGAGAAGCTACCTGGGATGTCTCCCTGGTAGCTCTATGCCATGCCACTGTGTGAGGCTGAGTACATGTTCCTGGCTCTTGCCCTGGTAGTGTTTTTGTTTTTAAATTTATTTCTGAGTGGGCATTTTGCTTGCATATGTGTATGTGCACCACATGTGTGCCTGGTGCCCTCACTGGTCAGAAGGGGGCATCAGGCCCCTGGAAATGTAGTTACCACATGGGTGCTGGAAACTGAACTGGGGCTCTCTGCTAGAGCAACTTGCACTCTTGACTGCTGAGCCATCTCTCCAGCCCCTCTGCCCTAAATGTGTTTACTTACAATGAATGCCCACTGCTGCCTGCCAGTGCTTCCTTATAACGATCAAAATAAAATTCCCCACCATCCAGGAGCTTCAGGAAGCTGGTGTGTGGTCCTGAACCACCTCTGTTGATTTTTCTGTCTAGTGGCACCGTCCGTCCTTCCTCTGTTTCTCTGGTGTAGGTTTAGGACTGTGGAATTGCAGAAGCTGTGGTTGGGGTGAGGGCTGCTTACAGAGAACTTGCAGATTTCCCAGATGCTCTGTCCTGCTCTAGTGATGGCAGTGTCATCGTGCCTAGGGCCTTGTACTTGGAGACTATGCACCCAGATTGGGGCATAGGGCATATTGCCCACCATAGAATGAGGGCACATTCTTACTGAGAGTTGGCATGGTTCTGTCTCCTCTGCCAACTGACCTCTGTGGAGGCCTAGTGCTTGTGAGTGTGCGTGGGAGGGTGTTGGGCAAATGGAGAGTAGGAAAGAGGTGACAGGGAAGCCTAGGTCTGGGGCTTCAGTCACCATGGGTCCCTGCATGTGAGGAATAAATGAAGTCAGATAATGACCTCTGGGTTCCTAAGCAAGGCCCACAGAGACATGGGATCCATTCCCCATCTTTGCACTGCAGCTTCTGCTGGTAGAACCATGTTTGTAAGGCTGGGGAAGGGAGAACGTTTATCTGGTATAGAGTTGTCTGATACGGCCAGGTAATTTAGTGTGTTGGTGGCTTCAGTGCCTTCCCTGTGATGTGATGGTGATCTTCATACACTTCTGTGAACTGCTTCTTTTTCCAAACTGGGAGTGTGTTGCCGTGGTGTTTGCAGAAAGCCCTCTACAACTTTATGGAGTCTTGCTTTCCACTAATGAAAAAAGTAAAGAATCACTTGGGACTGGTGAAAAGTGTGGCCCTGTCGGTTGGGTATTTCTTACATCCAGGGCTACTACCCGGGGCATCCAGGAGTAACTACAGCTGTTTACAACTCTCTTTCCCTTGAGATCAAGTCCCTGAAGACAAGAATGGTGTCTTATTTTTCAGAGTGTCCCCTGAGCCTGTCTTAGGGCATCTAGGCTCAGGCAGTGAGTGTTGGCCAAATTGATAAATACTGAGTAGAGAAGCTGACAAGGGATGCTTGGACTCTGCTACTAAAATTTCCACCAAGGTGTAGGCTGCCTGGGGACAGGGAGGCAAGGAGGGACACCAGAGTTCCCCACCCCACCCCTGCCTATAGGACCCCTAGATCTTCCAGAAATCTGATCCTAGGCCTGAGAGTAGGAGACATAGCCATTGCCAGATGGTGGAAGACAGGAATGCTAACCTTCCTGTGAATACCTGTGAAAAGATGCTAGGCCGCCAAAAAAGAAGGGAGGACTGTCTTGCTCTAGCCTTGGACATCCCCCTGTCGATTTTCTGTTTATCCATGTCTCCTTTTCTGCCTCTTGTACAATGATCTTCTCTCCTCTCTACTTCTCTCTTTCTGCTTCCTGCACTCTTCTGTGTCTTCGTCTCCTCTGTAGCCAGTCTCATCTCAGCCTCTTGTTCAATTTCTCTGCCCTCTGCACTCTGTGTTTGCAGGAAAGCTGGCACTGGTGTCATGCTTTTAAGATTTCTCCCTTGCATTGACTTCCTTGAGGTAGTGCCAGGTTTTGGGGAACCACCCAGGTGGGAGGGTGATGCATGTCTCATGAAGGCCCACATGCAGCAGCAGCCACACCAAGAACTGCTCTGATGGTGCCTGTGGGATACTGAATCACAAGGGACCTGCATATGTTTGTGTTTGTGGGAGGCTTTGGTGGGAAACCCAGGGAAGATCCCGTCTCTAACCCTCCTGAGCTGAGATCCCAGTGGCAGGGTATATATGGGATGTGGCACTTTCTAGTTATTTTGTTGTTTTAATTAAGCTTTGTTTAATTGGTGCTTAGAGGGCTGGAGGCCCAGAGGGGAGAGGCAGACAGCATCCTGGCCTGTTATCTAGTGAAGCCAGACATATCCCTAGTGGCCAACAAGGGTCTCTCTTCTCCTAATGGTGGTGTGGAGGTTATGAGAGATGCCTGGGCAGGGGTAGGGTAGGGAGTTGCGCCTCCTCCCTCACCCCTTTCCCCTTTAGGGAAGCTGAGGCTGGGTACCCACTACTGTACTCCTTGCTTCCTTCTCAGGTGCCTTTTGTTATTTGCACTAGTGTATATGGGGCAAGGGCTGTGATCAACTGGGCACTGGCTGCTCTGGAGGCATAGGTAGCATCTGATTATGGGTCCTATATAGGTCAAAGGGATGCCTCCGAGATTATGAGAGATGTTGGTGGCTTCTGGGGATTGGCTGGCCTGTGGAATATGGGCCTGTTCTCATTGAGTCTGACCCCTCAGTGATGAGTCTTGCTCCGCATTGGACCAGCTTATGGATAACCACCCAGAATATTGTCCCTTGGTGGGTGGGGACAAGTGCCTAAATTTCCCAATATGGGCTCTGTCTTACTACTAGGTGAAGGGTTCCCTTCCTATAGCTGATTGGAGGGGTAGGGGCAGGCTTCCATGCCCACCTCCTTTTCCAAGCGTACTTCTGCCTGAATAACAGGGCCCAGAGTTGCCCTGATTGGAGCCCTCATTGGAAGAGGATTGAAAGAGCCACCATCCCAGCTTAGTCAGAGGCCACCTGAAAGTGATGTCCTGCTACTACCTACTCCCCATGACCATCACATTATGTCTACCTGTGACTGTTCATTTCCTTGAACATTTGAGCTTCTCTTCTGCTGACACTGCTCCAGTCATTCACACATCAGTCACTTAAATATTCAGTGTTTGCCAGATGGTATGAACATGGGTACAAAAATGCAGAGCCCCTTTCTGTGAGCAGTATCCAAAGGGGTAGGTACCCTTCCCAGCCTGTTTCTCATCAGTGTATGTAACCTCACACCTAGCTGGTGTTTATATATTCTGTAGTCATTGGCTCTGGGTTTCTACTTCCCAGACTGTCACCAGGGCAGGTCTGCATCATAGCTTAGGCGACAGTGCTTCTTGCCATGGACCAACTCAACATGTCAAAGAAGGACTGAATAGCATTGATCTTGGTGGAAAGTGGGTAAGGAGTTCGTAGGGCAAGCTTTGTGTAGGCAGTCAGGGAAGGCTTCAGGTTTGGGAGGGCATATGATACTTGGTAGGAACCAAAAGTGTAGCAGGGAGTGGACAGGATCCCCAGGAACTAGAGAAGTTATCTTGGACTGCAACCAGCTTTCTATAGCTATGGGCTTGCCTGGGCAAAGAGGTGATAGAGACCAAGAGGAGTACTTGTCTGCAGTTGGGGATTCAGTAAGAGTATGTTTTGCACCACAGAGCTGACATTGGAGGGAAATGTGTGATGTGGCCTAAAGTGGATTAGGTGTATATGGGAGTGAGACTGCTGGGCATGGGGCCTTGTGGTGGGACCTGATAGTAATAATTATGTTCATTGTTTAGGGTGCTTTGTAGCAAAATAGGAGTGGTAAAGTTGGTTGGTGAGAGCAGAGGATAGAGGCCCAGAGTGCTGTGTTAGGCTAGGAACTCAGCCTACCTGGATGTGGGTGGCAAGATCCAGGAGAAGCAGATGCAGTTGGAGAAGGCCAGCCCTGGAGTCTGAGTAGAGACACATGCAGGGCCCTGGTTACTGCATTGGTCTGTCCAATGGAAATGAGTGTTTGGGGGCTGGAGACTGGGGTTCTTAGGTGGGCAGACATGGCAGCGATGGCTGTGGTCTTTACAGACTGTTCCCACTGAATTTGGAAGCAAGTGCGTCAGCTGAGATGTGTGAAGATGAGTGAAGAGATACAGGAGACAGAGATGTAGGAGACAAATGTAGGGCAGAGTAAGGAGGGATGACTGAGAGAGGGAGAGCAAGTGAATGACGGGGGTTTTAGAGCTCCCCTAGCCCAGCACCCCTGTCCGTCCTTCCAGCCACCTCTTCTTCACTGTCTGTCATCACCATGCTTGGTCACCTGGAAAGCATTTGCTGGAGACACCACTCACCTTCTACCCCGTTTAGGTTTCTCAGGACACAGAGGTGACCAAATAGATTCTTGCCCTTCTGCAGGCCATGTTTTTCTGGATACATAAAGCAAACTGTCCATTTGCCTTTGGAGAGAGGGAAGGCTCACAGTAGCTGGAGAGTACTGTCATTGGTGTCAGGAAACTGTTAAAAGATTGTTTTGGTGGGTGAGGAGAAGAGGGTGCAGGGCAATCAAGTTGGGCTTACACTAGGCACAGGGTGGAAAGCAGACAATTGAGAGTGAGGGTACTGGAGACAGCAGTAGCCCCAGTGGAGGCTCCAGGCCCAGGCCTTAAGCAGTCAAGAGGCGTACTGAGAAGGCAGAGTCTGCAGGATCCCTGGTGTCTTTCAGACCTGACACTTTTCTAGGCTGCTGTCTTTCTGTGCTTCCTGTGGTGCCCATCATACTGCTCCTGCCCCCACCCCACATGGTCAGTGCCTCCTCTCCCAGTATTCCCAGATCCCTCCTATAGCCTTTGGCCTAGAGGACTTAAGTCCACAGTAACAAGGGTGTCCTCACCTCTGTTGTGGCCTAGCCTGCTGCTTCCTCTCATGGCCTGTGGAGACACAGAAAAACAAGTCTTAACTCAGGCAGGTGGTTCTCTGGGGGGGAGGGGGGGATTTTCAACCAAAGCTTCTCATTTTACTTGAAATTAAACTGAGATTCTTTTCCAGGACATGTAATTAGAGCTCAGGATCCTCTCTAGACTAATCTCCTGTGGGAAGAGGAGGAGTGTGGTCTGCCTCATTGAAAGGGAAGGTGGAGAGTGAGTTGAGTCAGGCATGGCCACCACATATTCTGAACTTAGTGCTAAGCTACTGGTGTCTAATAGTCTTTAGGGCACAAGGATATAGCCTGATTTAGGAGGTGCTCCTTTGGGGCTGGGGAGGAACAAGGAAGTTAGGGACAGAACAAACAGATGAGCATTGTGGACAGCTGCCACAGGACAAGGACAGAGTGCTTAGGGATCCTGTGCCTGCCATTAAGTGACCCAAGACATATTTGAACATGGTACAAGAGACATGGAGTGACAGGGGGTGTGTTTGATGAAGGCTGACCCCAGTGTATAGCTGTGGTTAAAGACTGCTCCACATGTTGTTTACCTGTGGCTCTGCTGGGGGATGGCCTCTGGTGCTGGTCAAGTTGAGGTTCCCTGAACTCCCTTTCCCTTCCGACATCCAGGGCTCTGGTTATCTGCTTGCCCTAAAGTCTGGCTGGAGCAATTGGGGTTAGGAGTTCAGCACTGCGAGGTAGCCTCTGTAGCTACAGGGATGGGGGAGGGGAACAGGACCTTTGATCCTGTTTTTTGAGATAAGGTTTAAGGTCCTCCAGATAGTATCCACACGACTCTACTGGCGACTAAGGGGGGCATTGTACTCTTTCCTGGTCCTGTGGCATCTGAGAACTTGCCAGACCCAGGACATAGGGAACCCCTCTTGAAGAGCGGGGCCTCTCTTTCTCAGCAGCTTTGTGAATGCTGCCATGTGGCACTGGATGAGTGCTGGTGACACTGTGTTCCTTATTCATATCTGAGATGCCCTGTCTTGAGAGTGGTCTCCCATCGGCCTCATGTCCCTGAGACAGCCCTAGAGCCCTGTGCTCGTTACATAAAGCCCCAGGGATGCCCTGCTTGATGAGTGGTGCCCAGCCTCCCTCCTTGCCACACACCCCTGCAAGTGGGTATTTATAGAGGGCCTAGCTCACTCTCTGCTCTATTCCTCCCTCCCCCTACTTTTTCCTTTGCTTCCGGACTCTGCACTTCTGGATCATGGGACAGAATCAGGCCCTTCATAGGGACAATCCCCATTGACTTTTGTTTGGGGCTCAGGATCTTCCCTGATCCTGGGTAGGTGGAGACCCACAGTCACTAATTGAAGTAGCTTCAAGCTCTGGTTCTGTCAGTTATTTCTAGGGTCTAGGAGTTGTGTGTGTCCAGTTTAGGAACAGCCCCTGAGAAAAATGAATCCTAAAACCTACCTTAAGCAAAAGCAAAGCCAGGCCTTCCTGATGAGTAGGGCATAGGCTGTGTGCTCTTGAGACTGTGTATTGCACAGTGGTTGTGCAGAGCCTAACTGCATCTGGGCTAAACCACAGGTGAGTGATGGGAGGTGCTCCTGAAGTCCACCAAGCACTGACTCAGGTGGAGAGCTTCCATGATCCCTGATAATCCAGATTAGGGTGGAGGAATGGGATATGCTTCCAGCTACTTCTTGGCATTGCTGGCCACCACCTTCCAATACCTCAGCTGTAAGAAAGGGTAGAGAACAGGAAGTCTAGGCCCTAGAACACATGCCCAACTGTTCCCCCACACCTTCTACAAACTGTGCTCTCAGACTTGGATGAATTTTGTGCCAAAACACTCCTAAATCCAGCCTCCAGGGCCTCTCAGATTATTCAAAATGAGACCCAGAACAGTCTCTCAGCAGCCAGCACTCAGGGTAGTCAGGAGACTTCCTGTTCTCACCTGCTGTCCACACATGACTTCTGCAGCCCAGGGATCGGGAAGTAAAGCCTTTCTACAGAACTCCTCCAGGATATTTGCAAAACCAGTTGGTGTGCAGGCTGGTGGAGGACTATAGCCCTGACTGGCAAGGAATACAGAGCATGGGGCACAGAGTGGATCCAGGGTGCTGTATATGCCACTGTGAGCTATGAACAACAATTCAGGGCCAGGGAGCTGGTCCTATAGCACCCAGCAAGGGCCTGACACATACAAGGCCAGCAGGTGTCAGACAAAGGAGTAAGGGGCTGGAGCAACATGTACCTCCCTCTGGGGTTCATAGACCCAGTAGCTGGTGAGCTATAGGCCTGATCAGAATTTTGAGATGGGCTCTAAATTAGTTATCACCATTTAAGAGGGACAGGCCTTGTAAACACCCAAGTTTCTATCTTGCATAGATATCCCTATTCCACCTGGTGGTGTTTGCCTTTCTGTCTTGCTACCATTGCCTTGTCCTGGAGGTTGGCATTTCCTTGATAGGCTCAGGCACGGGTGCTCTGACGTGTTGTACTGTGTCCAAGCTAGTAACTAGGGACAGCTGGTGCTGCTTCCTGTGGCTGCACCCCCACACATGCCACAGGAGTTTAAGCTTACATCCAGCAAAGGTGGCACTTATGAGCAAAGGATAGTGAACTAACTGGCTTCACTCCTTTCTGCTCAACATCTCTCTTCACACTGGAGCCCAGAGCTGTGATTCACACCGAGGTGAGAATGATTGCTAATGGCCTGTTTCTGTTACTAGGCTTGGAGATAGCAGGGTGGCAAACAGGCCTCCTTCTCAGCTTGGATTCCTTGATCGGGATCAGGGGCTTCTCATTTCCTGGGCTTCCATCCCTGCTATGGTATAAAGAGAGGCTCTTTCCTGTGCTGCTCTCATCCTGTTTGTAGCTTCATCTGGCTGATCTGTTTTACTGTCCAGTTTATAGTCAGATTATAGGACAGATTCCCACAGGCCAGATAGCTACTACTGTCATTAACCTTGAGACACTTAATCTCTGCCTGCTTTCTTCCCCTATTGCTGTCACACCAAAGCCCTATTGTTCCAGACCTGGCATAGGGTTCATTCTAGAATTCATATCACATTATCACAGAGACCATCTCTTGGTTTCTCAGAGCCCAGAAACCCTTTGGAAAGGATCATGTGGCCCTGGCAGGCTAAGGAGGCAGTGATGGGGCCCCTTTGAAATGGGATTTGTGTTATATCTCCTTCTCTTTTTCAGTGCTGGCCTCAGTCATAACCCACCCTCACCCTCTGCAACCAGGTCCATGTGTGTGTGTGTGTGTGTGTGTGTGTGTGTGTGTGTGTGTGTGTTTGTGTTTGTGTGTTTGTGTTTAGATATAACAAAGCCTCACATAGGCTGGGCAGCTTCAACTCAACTGTAATGTGCCTGTTCTGGAGGCTGGAAGCCCAAGCTCCTGGTTAACAATGAGTGTAGCTCTAGGTCTAGGTGTTTTGTGAACCCTTGGTATCCTGGGCTGCTCTGCTCTTCTAGTGGTTTGAGGCTCTAGTGAAGCATTATGGAGTGCTTCATTAACATCCCCCTCAAACACAAACACACACATCCACCACACACCGGACTCTAGGGTTCTCCTGATACACTGTTTACATTTCCCACCTTTAGCCACTGAAGAAGAGGCTGAGGATAGAGAAGAGGGGAACGTGATAGGGTGTGTGGTCTGAGG
>NW_026585895.1:56629575-56664954 GCF_907164565.1 Psammomys obesus | reverse complement strand
TAAGGTGGAATCCCTGATTCCATTTTTCTCAGCATCTGTCCTCAGACTCTATCTCAGGAAGTAGTCATTCCCTGGTGGGTAGGAGGTCAGAGCTCCTTTTTCTTCATACAGCCCTAATTAGCACAGGGGAGGTGGCTGCCTCCTGCCCACAGATGCCCAGAGAGGACGACCAGAGGTTTTAACTGGGAGTGGCTGACATGTGGGTTTTCACAGACTCACCAAACTTACACTGGTACACATTGGTAGGATCAGGGGCTGGAAGTGCAGGCAAGATCGATGGGTTGGGCACTGCGAGCTCTGAAACACCTTTTTAAAAAAAGATAAAGTTTGAATTTTGAGATAATTGTAGATTTATCATATATATATGATATCTATTTATCATATATATATATAGTTATATAGTTATAATAAGTATTATGAAGGGAACATTGCATCTTACCCAGATTTCCCCAGCGACAACCCCTCACAAATGCAATACAACACCACAGGTAGAACACTGAACTTCCCATTCCTAGGAGTAACCCTCTGGGTGTCATACAGGCTTACTACATTCTCCACTCACCTCTATCCCTGGCAATGACTAATTCTTTCTATATGTCTGTGATTTTGTTGTTTCAAGAATATGTGAGCTGGCATGCCTTTGATCCCAGCACTTGGGAGGCAGAGGCTGGCGGATCTCTATGAGTTCAAGGCCGGCCTGGTCTGGTCTACAAAGTCCGGGATATCCAGGACTGCAAGAGAAACCCTGTCTTGAAAACAAAAACAAAACAGAAGAATATCATGTGAGTGGTGTGTACCTTCAGAGTTTTTCTCCACTGAGCATAATCCTTTGCAGATGATGTTGCAGGGTTTTGTTTGTTTGTTTGTTTTTTGTTTTTTTATTGCTAAATTCAGGCATGCCTCGAAAATGTTGTGGTTTGGTTCTAAACTGCTGCAATGAAGCACATTTTGCAGTAAAGCACGTCAGGACTTCTTACTGCCACAATGCCTATGAAAGCACTGCACTGTATCTACTAGAGTAAGCACACAACATTGTGTCTATAGCACGTGCCCTCATGCCTCGCTTAAAAAGTGCTTTATTGCTGGCAGTGCTAACGGTCACTGAGCCTTTTGGTTGAGGTCTTTTTGTTGGTGGCAGCTGCTGAAGAAAGTGATGCCTGGCAATTTCCTAGAACAACAGTAAAGCTGGCTTTATGCAAACTCTTCTTTTCATATACTTGTCTTTAGTCTGCAGTGCTATGTGGCAGCATGCTATTCACAATGCAACTTCTTTCAAAATTAATGTTGGTCTTCTTAAGATGCCACTGCTCTACCAACTATTTGGGATGCTGTAAAGTGTAAACCATTTGTTGTCAACAGTGTCCACAACCTCTTCTCCAGGTGCAATTCCACCTCAGGAAACCACTTTGTGCATCCATTTATAAGAAGCAGTTTGGTGTCTGTTCAAGTTTGATCATGAGATGACACTGATTCGGGTGGTTCTTCAGATCAGGCCCTATTTCTAGCTCTAAGTCTCTTTCTATTACTCCACAGCTGCACAGCTCCATAGCTCCCTTCCTAGAGTCTTTAGACCCCTAAATCCCTTCCAGCCTGTGTGTATTGATGTTTTCATTGAGCCACTTTGAGTTACCACTTAGCACAGTGAGTCTTCAGAATTGTTAATGTTTGTTTGTCCAGATTTATCAGAAGAACATCTGAGTTGGAATTATTTCTTAATTTGTGAGCCACAGAGTAGTTGTTGTGTTAGCAGGCTTCAAAACAACATCCGTGTCATTTAAGGTCCACATCACAGCTCTTTAAAGAGCAGGTGCATTGCCCGTAGATAGTAATATCTAATAGAATTGTTACCTCCACAACAAGCCTTATGTTCAGTAAAACATACTGTGAACAGGTGTGTGGTCATCCGAGCTCTGTTTCATTTACAGAGCAGAGGAGATCTAGTATAATTTTTAAGCCCCAAGGATTTTAGAGTGGCAAATGAGCTTCAACTTCCACTTCTGTCTGTCAGTACCCAATGAAATCAGCCTGCCCCTTCTTTATATCTGCGACAGTTTTCAGTGGCTTCTTCTACCTAGAAAGCTACTATTTCAATACTGCAAATCTATTTTAAAGAAGCCTGCTCCATCAGTCACTTCAGCTGGACCTTTTTGATTTCTTGCTATTGCTGTTACAATAGCACCTGCTGCTTCACTTGGCATTGATGTTCTAGTCTTGGCCTTGAGAGAGGTTGGACAAGAAGCTGCTGTGGCTCGTTCATTTGTACAGACCATTGCACTTTCTCCATATCAGCAGTAGGCTGGCAGCTTTTCCTTATATGTTTGCTCATTAGAGTTTCAGAACATTTCTTTTGATTTACAACTTGACTGGAGTGAGAGGCCATTTAGGCCATCTCAGCCTCTGATCTATCTTCTTCACAAAGCCTCATCATTCATAACTTCTAATTTAAGGTAAGAGATACACAATTCTTTTTTTTTACTTGAACACTCTGAGGCCATTTTAAAGCTACTGTTAATTTTAATATTGTTGTGTCTCAGATTAGAGAGGCCCAAGACAAGCAGGAAGAAATTTGCTGATTAGTAAAGCAATCACATCATGATGTTTTTTAAGTTCCTTGTCTTACATATGTAATTATGTCCGTCTTATGTGTCTTAGTGTGAATGTTGTCCCAAACAAGCACATTGAAAGTGTCAGAGGTCAGCTCACAAGTGTGGGGCTGTGACCTTTGGGTTCGGCAGTACTGTGGTCATTTTGATACAGCATCTGTGATGACTTACCTGAGCCCTCATGGGAGAGGTCTGTTGAACCCTTCCCCTGTGAGGATTGGAAGGAGGCTTATAAGATCCCTCCCCTCCTCTCCACTATTCATAGTAGAGTTGTCCGTAAGTTGCCAAGGGCGCCTCCTGATGGTGTAACCACCTCTGAGTTGCCCATATTCCTTTAGGTAACCCCAGTAAACTCACTGTTCATCAGACTGGACTTAGAAGCAATCTTTTCTTTGGTTTGTTGGTGCCCTATCTGGGGTGAATAGAAGTTTTTATATTTCCCCACTAAAAATCATGCAATACAGGTCACCATAGCAAATTAGTAAGAATGTTTGGAATACTGCAATCTTACTAAGCTTACTAATCTTACTAAGACAAAAGAAAGAAAATGTCAGAGAAGTGGCTTAGTACACTTGATAGGCATGGTTTATAAAAACACAAGTCTGTGTTTTTTGTGCCTGAAGCACAGAACGGAAAGTGCAGACCAAGTGCCAACTTATCTAACCATCAGCCAGTCAAAGTTTCCATCCATCTTCAAATACAGTTTCTGTGTATGTGTGTGTGTGTGTGTGTGTGTGTGTGTGTGTGTGTATGTGTATAAAGGCTATGTTATAGTTCCATGTTCAGTGCTTTTAAAAGAAACTGCTAAACTGCAATCTACTGTCTTTGCTGATGTTTGGGGTTGTCACTGTTTTTATTTACCTGTCCTCACAGACAATAGATTTTATATATGTTGAAATTACTGTAGTTTGAGTTGTGTTTCCTGATGATGAGTGATAATAGACATCTAGTATCAAACACTCCAGCTAGAACTGAGCTGAGGATATAGCTCAGTGACAGAGTACTTGCCTATCATGTTTGAGGTCTTGAGTTCAATGCCCATTATAAGCAATAAAATAGACACAAATCAGCAGAGTATACAGAAACTCAGTTTGTGGCTAGGAATCAGCAGGTGGCAAAACATTAGAGCATTTATTTTTTATTTTTCTTTAAAAAATCTTTAAATTCTGTATATATATACATTTACATATATATATATATATATATATATATATATATATATATATATATACATGCATGCATGCATGTGCATGCCAGAGTACATGAACATAAGCAGATAGCTTGCAGGAGTTGGTTCTCTCTTGCCATGTGAGTCCTAGGTATTGAGCCTGTCACCAGGTTTGGCAGCAAGTTGACTTTACCCACCAGGCCATCTCATTGGCACTCTAGCTTTTAAAAATTAAATTAAGAAAAAAAATTTTTGTGCTGTGTGCTTTGCTCGTAGATACAAACCTTATCAATTAAATTTGGAAATGTTCTCTTGTCTACAAGTCATTACATCAAAATAACAGTTCTTGAAATGTTTGGTAGAATTCTGGAGTGAATCCATCTCTAATACTGGGGATTTATTTTGGGGAAGTTTAAAAGTTTTCAGATTCAATTTTCTTCATAGTCTCATGGGTGGCAGCCTCCACAGGGGCTCTCTTACCCTGCTGGCCTTGCTGGTTTATACCCCTTTCATTCTGCACACTGATCCCTGGCCACTCTCCTTTGTTTTGTTTTGCCACTATTGCTAGAGGTTCATCAATTTTATTAGTCTTTTTGACTTTTTTCTCATAATTTTTGAAAACCTATTTTGCTCTTACATTGTTTCCTTCATTCTGTTTTCTTTAAGTGTATTTTACTGTTTTCTCAGTCTTTACAGTGAGAATTTAGGCTGGTGAGTAGATATTTTGCCTTTTAAGTGTATGCATATATATGTTCAGTGCTATATATTTATCTGTTAGCATTGTCTTAGCTGCCCACAATTCATTTCAATACATTGTATTGTCAGTTTAAGTCAATACTATGTGTTATTGAATCTTGCTTTGGATTCTGGCTGTGGCTCAGACATTGTTCAGAGGTGTGCCCAGTTTCCAAGTGCTTGGAGATTTTTCAGAATCTTGTTTCCATTTTGATTCCAATGTGGCCAGAGAGCACATCAGTATGATTTCAGTTTTAAAATTTTGATAAGATTTCTTTTGGGATAAGCTAAGGTCAGATGGAAGGGGAGGTGGTCCTCCCCTATCAGTGGACTTGGAAAGGGGCAAGGAGGAGATGAGAGAGGGAGGGTAGGATTGGGAGGGAATGAGGGAACGGGCTACAGTTGGGATACAAAGTTAATAAACTGTAACTAATATTAAAAAAATAAAAATTTAATTAAAAAATTTCTTTTGGGGACAAATTTGACTTATATTGTTTTATACTCCTGTAAATACTTAAAAGGATTATATATCATGCCTTTTATAGTGTCCCTCAGCAGTTGCATTATTCTAGAAAATATTGTTGGCTTTCTCTTTGCCTTAATTGTTTAGAGAGTGGCATTGAAGTTTTTATTTAATTCTTTGAGTTTGCATATATCTTTTCCAGCTTGCTAATTTTTTTTCTGTTTTTCTGTTTTATAGCTTTGTTGATTGGTAGACATATTACTTTGGTTTAGGTCAGTGGTTTTCAACCTGTGGGTCTCAACCTCTTTGGCAAACCTTTATCTCCAAAAATATCTACATTATAATTCATAATAGTAGCAAAATTACAGTTCTGAAGTAGCAATGAAAATAATTTCATAATTGGCAGTCACCACAACAGGAGAAACTGTATTAGAGGACTGCAGCAATTAGAAAGGCTGAGAAACCGCTGGAAATTTTACATGTTTGTTCCCATTCAGAACTCATGTTGAGCTCAGTTCTAGCCCTCTTTCTGTTCCAGCTCTCTCTCTCTCCATTTCTGCCCTCAAGGTTCTGCCCTGTCTGCCTGAATACATGCCCACTCTTCTGCCTCTATTCTTTCTTTAGGCCCTCATTCCTCTCCCTCCCCCAAATAAGCCTCCTTGTACTAGAAGAAACCCTCGTATTGAATATTAATTCTCTTATGCATCAATATTAAGAGGTATGAGGACTTCACCTTTATGGGTAGGCCTAGTGTCCCATGAAGGGCCTTTCCAGCATTTTGGCTCTGTGGGGATGCAGCAGCAGGTACTATCTTGGCAGCAGAAAGTGGCCCTTTACCAGACATCCAGTCTGTTGTTATTCCATCTGGGCTTTCTAACTCCCAGAACTGTTTGAAACATAAACCTCTATCATTTATAAGTTTGCAAGTGTTGGTCTCAGGTATTTCATTACAATAGCACAAATTTTCTTTGGGTAGCATTTACATAATTTTTAAAAATTATTTTATGTTCAACCCGACTATGTCACTTAGATAAAATGATTTTAATTAATTAATTTTAGAATTATTTTTATTTATTTATATTATTTTTATTTATTTACATTTATTTATGTGTGTCTGCATGTGTATATGCCACACATGTGCAGGTGCCCAAGGAAGCCAGAAGAGGTCATTGGATTCCCTGGAGCAGGAGTTATAGGCAGGTGTGAGCCTCTTGCTACGGGTGTTCCAGCTCTCTGGAAGAACAGCCAGTGCTCTTAACTACTAGGCATTCTTTCATAACCCCCTAATGTCTGTCTGAATTTTTCTTTCTTTCTTTCTTTCTTTCTTTCTTTCTTTCTTTCTTTCTTTCTTTCTTTCTTCCTTCCTTCCTTCCTTCCTTCCTTCCTTCCTTCCTTCCTTCCTTCCTTCCTTTCTTCCTTTCTTTCTATTTGTAGACAGTATATATTTTGGATACCATTGTTAGTTTCTTGTGCCAGTTGTTACCTTTTATTTGTTTTATTCTGACTATATTTACTTGATCCAATATCGGTATATTAAGATTTAAATCAGCTATCTGAATTCTTGTTTGACTAAACTCTATTTTCTGCCCTTATATATGTTACCTAAACATAATTTAGGATTAAATTAAACTTTGAATTATTTTTAATTAATTAATTAATTAATTATGTATGTATGTATGTATGCATGCATGTGTATGTGTGGCTGTTTTGCCTGTATGCATGTCTATGTAACATGTGCATGCAGTGCCTGCATAATCTAGAAGGAGACATCAGCAACCCTGGAACTGAAATTACAGTCATGAGCTGCCATGTGGTGCTAAGAGTCAACAAACCAGAGTCCAGTGGAAGAGCAACCAGTACTCTTAACCGCTGACCCATCTCTGTAGCCCTCAACCCATTTTTTAGCACCTTGCCCTCCCCGCACCCCATTCTCCCCAGGGTATTTGTGTAGCCCTGGCTGTCCTACAACTCACTCTGTAGACCAGACTGGCCTGAAACTTCAGATATCCGCCTGCCTCTGCCTGGGATTACAGGTGTGTGCCACCACCACCTGGCTCTACAGTTTTTTGTTTGTTTGTTTTGTTTTTGAGGCAGGGTTTCTCTGTGTAGCCTTGGCTGTCCTGGACTCACTTTGTAGACAAGGCTGCCTGGAGCTCACAGAGATCCACTTGCCTCTTCCTCCCTGAATACTGGGTTTACAGGTGTGCACCACCAATCCTGGCCACTATAGTATTTTTTAGTGTGTTTCTTATATAGTTTTGTAGTGATTTCTTAAAATCGTGTGTTGTGGATGCAAAGCTTGCCCCAGTCTCCTGAGGATATTTTCCTAGTTTAGAGGAGGAGAAATCCTGCTTGTAATTACTGTATTTCTTCTGTACATATTTAGAACTACATCCAAGGAAGTTGACTTTTGCTCTAACCATCAAATAATATTTCACAGAACTCAAAGGGAGAAGGAAATTGCTTTTACTCTTCATGCATTTGATCATGTCCTGATTTCCCCTTCATTCCTGAATTTGACAGTTCTTTTCTTTCTGCTAAAATGTGCAGTTTCCTTCTGTCTTGTGGTTTGTGATGTGAAATTCATGAATTGCTTTTTGTTATCGTCAAGATGTATTTTTCTGTCTACTTTTAAGACTTTTTGCTTTTAGTTTTTGGGAGGGTTACTGTGTTGTATTTTTGTTTGGAATATCAGAGTTGGTCTTGTTCAGAGTTTATGCAGCATCTTGAATCTGCTAGTTTATGTATCTTTGATATTTTCAGAATTACATCTTTGAGTAGTTTCAGCCTGTTAACCCTAAGACTTGCAAGAGAAAGACCAGTTCCACCAGTTTTTCAGACAGTTTTGAAACAGGCTTTAATTGAATACTGGCCAGGATGATCGGATCTGGCCAGGACCATTCCCAGGTTCCTAGAAAATGGTGACAATCATGTTTTACAGAAGCTTAAAAAATAAAGAAAAAAAAAAAGGCAAAACCATGGGGCCACCATATTTCCCATCAGGTCTAATCAGGGGCAATTTTATATCTGATGCATATTCTGCTCACATACCTCCCCCCTACATGTGATCCAGCACATCTGGTAGATTTGGGTCAAAAAAACTTACTTAGGAATATGAAAACATGTGGCTTGTTATCTCCCATAAACCTCATCCTCTAACATCTCAGGGAGTTAGCTGTCCTGGAGCAAGGGGTTTACAGGTTAGGGGCATTTTTATTATGATTCTTTTAGGCACAGTAATTAAAACTTAAAACATAACTGCTCTCACATTCCCACTTTGAGTTATATCCTGAGTCAAATCCTTGACTCTGTTATGGGTACCTGTTTATATTGGTATCTAATAACCATCAGCTTAATGGTACCCTGATAGGAATTACAATCTAGTTAAGGCATTGATGATGCAAGAGCCAACAGTAATTAGCAGAAACAGAGGCCATAGTTACCTGATGTTGGGTGTGTTTTCAGGGTCTGCATATGATAGACCAAGCTATTCTCTATCCTCCCAGACAGACTTAGAGTGGAGCAGGGACTTGTACTGCAGAAGAGGCAGGGAGCCCTGGGTCTGCTTTTGTCCTCTTGGAGTGAGGATGGGGCCTGGAGGCTAGGATAAAGCCAAAGCATCTTTGAATGAGGCTCAGAAAGTCTGTCTCCATGGAAACCACCAGCACCTGGAAAGCAAGTGACAAAGCAGTTCCTAGGTAATACTGCCTCTGCTTCTGTGTCTGCTGCTGAGTAGGCTGCCTCCTTGGGCTTGCCCTGGTCTAAGCTCCTTTTGCACTGAAGGGCCAGAGCCAGGGCACACAGTGCAGGCTGTCTTTTCCAAGCAGAACGCCCTGAGCTGTGGAACCCAGAGACCTCCTTGTCTCTTGTCTTACTGATAGCAGGTCACACAAGCACATGGGTGTCTGATCCTGCCACCAGGTGTGGATACAGCTGGACACATCCGAGTTGTGTTTCATGGGAGTCTTGCTTCACACATGACCCTTCTCTATGACCTCTGTGTCAGGGATAAAGGACTAGGTATGCAGATAGTCTGGGCAAGCAGACAGGCCAAGTGTCTATGACTCAAATTGCTATCACAGGAACCTATAACTTCAAGTCAGGCATGGCTTGCTGAGCCCAGAGTATGAGTTAGGTGAGAGCGGGTAGGTATCCTTAGCATCTGGCCCAGAGGAGGAACAGATGCCTCCAGTCTCAGGCCTAAGTTGGGATAGAGACTCATCTCAAATTTCCATCACAGTAGTGGCAGTCCATGAAAGATGGGTTTCCTTTTCCTCTAGATTTTTTTTTTTGACAATTTATTGCCCAAACAGATGTTTGCAAGTATCAGAGGGCTGACTGTAGCAATGTTGGGATGGCATAGTCCTACATCTTGTCCTGGCAGTTGGAGACATGTAGTCATCATATGTTGCTCCCTTGCAGGGACTTTATGTAATAGCAGCTTCAAGAGCTGCTAGCTATGCTCAGAGGACCTTCAACCTTGCTCATGTTCTGAGAGACAGTGTGGGAGCTCAGTGAGCCTTGCATGTGCCTACTTCGCCGAGACTATGTGCAAACTCAGTGCTGTCCTCATGGTTTTGATGACTGTCCTCAGATTGCTCTAAAAATATGCATACATAGGTTTAGAACCGCTGGGTGTCATGAGCTTTGAGGCCACCCCCATGCTTGGTACAGGTGCCCTGAGGAGCCAGCCCAGGTGGATGGGCCAGAGAGCAGCAGAGAGGGTATGCATGGGCAGACCTGGTCTATGGGGCCTGAGGACATCAATTTTCAGTCACTTGTGGTGTCCCTTCTGATGTGGCAGGGCTCTAAGGATGAGACCGGCAGACTGTGAGAGCAGGCAGCTGTGAGGCGCCGATACTGCTGCTGACGGTATTGAGCCGCCAGCTGCTTTGCCAACTCATCATTTGGGAGTTGGTGGCCATGGACACCTGGCTGGGACTCGAGGTTTGAGGAACATGGGGTTAGTTTCAGGGTTAGCCTATCCCTTCTCCACGTCTCTGTTCCTGGGAGGGTTTCCCATTATGGGTACTGTAGTTCCTTAGGGGATAATGTTCTGTCTGTACATGTCAGCACCGTGTGTCCCTATATCTGTTAGGGAGCTTTGCCTGGATTGTGTCCACCAGTCTGGGTCATCTGGGCCGTGTTTCTCTGCTTCTGTGTCCTTGGCATGCCTCTGACTTGCTGTAATTGCATGTACAGAGGTGTCATAGTATGGAATGACTGCCCACAGTTGTAAGACTGTGTATGTATGCACTGAGGTTTTCAGTCCCTGTACATTTTAGAAATGAGGTAAACGTTTGTGCTTAACTTTTTTTTAATTGAGGCTTATATTTTACATGTCATGTATACTGTCACCTTCATCTCTTGTAGTATACAATCACTGGTGCTTATATGCTCATGGAGTTGTACACCTTGGCCTAATTTCAGAACATTTGCATCAGCTCATTAAGAAGTTCTGTGCCCACCGGTGGGTCTTACAGTGTCCCACCCTACTTGGTGCTTCTGCTAACAAGTGTATGTTTGTCTGTTTTTGTTATTTCTGTGAAAGAATGTGACCTTTGGATGTGATGGCTTTCTTTTAGGATGCTGGGAGGCCTATCTATTGTGTTTCTGAATAAGCCTTTAACATTGCATCCGACGTATGCTTCTACACATGGCTGTCGTCTGTAATGACCACTCTATGTTGAGTGGAGGTCATTGGTGTGGGCCTGTGATGACCAGCTCTGGCACCAAGTACTTCTTAACTCTGTGTTGCTTTGATGGGGCAGGTTCCAAGGACGTGTAAAGAACTGTGCAAAGATTATTGCTAGTTGTTTCCAAAGGGCTCATGTTCCCATCAGATCTGTTATGTATTTTAATGTCTACTTAGCTGCCACTCAGCCTTCTGTTTTGAAAGCTCTTATTAATTCATTCTTTGTGAGTCTGTATACCATTACTGTTTACTTTTTGGCTTCCCTTTTTTATACATCACTGAATTGTGCTCACTTTCATAAGTTTACTATGGGTCTTTTGCTAATAGGTTTTGAAATTTCTGGGCCTTTCCACTCGAATCTATAGGATTTGTATTTCTTCTCAAGATTCATGCTAAGACTGGTGAGTAAAGAAGGGAGGTAAAGGGCGGCTGGCTCTGAGCATCTACCAGGCTCTTCCAGAGGTTTGTAAAGCTGAGGACTTACAATGTGGAAAGCACTCAAGAAAAACTTGTGGACTATAGACCGTGTATTAGAACAGGCTGGTCTTGAATTCTAGCCCCCAAGTGCTGGGATTAAAGGTATGTGCTGCCACTAGGCATTAAAATTTCCTCTTTAATTTGGGTCTTCTTGAAGAGCAGCTTGTGCTCTGAAGCTCTGAGCTATCTCTCCAACCCTATTGTATGATTTTCAGCACCCTGTTTAAACACACATATGCTTGGGATCTTCTGATACGTTTGTTAGGTACTGTTCCAAGTGAGGCAAAGATTCATCAAATTTCTTGACAATAGATTTTGCTTTTTCTGGGCTGAAGAGATGGCCCAGTGGTTAAGAGCACTTGACCGCTCTTTTGAGATCCTGAATTCAATTTCCAGTAACTACACGATGGTTCACAACCATCTCTAATGAGATCTGATTGCCTCCTCTGGTTTACATGGAGACAGAGCACACATGTACATAAAATACCTGAAAAATTAAATCTTTTATAAATTTTTTTCCTCTTTATCATTAATATAAATGGTTAATATAAATAGTTCGTTAAACAATTACTTTGATGTTGAGGTTTTTTGTTTCTGTTTTGGTGGGGGACTTATCTGTGACTTTTAAAGAGTAGTCTAGTTCTTTTCATTTCAGATAGGATAGGAGAAGATAGCAAGAGATCAAAGAGATGAATCTGCCCCAGTCCAGCTTAGTGAACCGGCGAGTTTAACTGGGCTTACTTATAGGACTATGACGACTTAGGGCAGCTGCAGTCCTGAGGAAGTTTCCTTCCCCTTCAGTGGCTGTGAACTGCTCATATGCCCTTGGAGGAGAAGTGCTTCTTGAGTCTGCCAAGCTTCAGGAGCTCCCTCCCTCCATGAAGGATTGCCATTAGTTTCTGTTTTTATAAGGCTCTTCTGTGGACAATTCTAGCTGCTCTGATTTTAAGGTAGCAGCAGCCATGTCATGCTTGGGAGACAGAAGAATCCTTTTCACAAGAAGGATGATGCTTTTCTTTTTTGTATAAATAAGTTACTAAATAAAAACAAAAACAAGTACTTCAGAATGCTCATTACAAGGAGTATAGTGGTGATGCAAGCCTGTTAGCTAGCACCTGGGAAGGTAGAGGCAATGGAGGCAGGAGGATCAAAAGTTCAGAGTCCTTTATTTGTTTTTATTATGTCTCCCTGTCTATCTGTCTCTGTTGTGTGTGTGTGAACTTGTAGAGGTCAGAGGACAGCTTGTAGGGTGTCAGGCCTCTTACTCCATCAAGTGAGTCCTGAATATCAATCTCAGCTCTCAGGCTGGTAAGCTTGGTAGTAGGGGCCTTTACCATCTTACTGACCCTTGTATCTTTTAACTTCGACTCACAGTGCAGTTGCTTGTGTTCTGATAAATTCTGTTAGTCATAACTCAAATATTACCACAGAAGGATTGATTTTTAATAAACATTTTTGTACTAGTCAGGGTTCTCTAGAGCAGGGGTTCTCAACCCTCCTAGTGCTGTGCCCCTCTAATACAGTTCTCATGTTGTGATTACCCTAACCATAAAATTATTTCTTTGCTACTTTACAACTGTAATTTTGTTATTGTTATGAATAATAATGTAAATATTTGGGGTCATAACCCACGATTGAGAAACACTGTTCTAGAGAAAGAGAAGAGAACTGATAGAATGAATCTATTATGTATTGAGAAAGGGGGTTTATTAGAGTGGCTTTCACGCTGTGATCCAGCTAGCCCAACAATGGCTGTCTAGTAACAGAATGTCCAAATATCCAGCAGTTGCTCAGTGCATGAGGCTGGATATCTCAGCTGGTCTTTAATATATGTTGGAATCCTGAAGAAGCAGGCTCTAATGCCAGTGAAGGAATGGACTGGCCAATGAGAGCAAGAGTGAGAGCAAGTTTCTTCTTCCATTCCCCTGTATAGGCTGTCAGTAGAAGGTGTGGCCCAGATTAAAGGTGGATCTTTCCATCTTTCCATCTCAAAAGATCTGGATTAGAGGTGGATCTTCCCACTTCAAATGATGGAATTAAGAAAAAAAAAATCCTCACAGGTGTACCTAGCTGCTTCTGATTTAGTTAATTCTAGATGTAGTCAAATTGATAACCAAGAATAGAAGAACCGTGTTTAATTATAAGTCTTTCTTATACTAACTTCACTAAGGAATCTGTCTCTGTATAGCAGATGAAGTTGAAGAGTTCTCTGGCACAGTTTGTAGGTTTTAGCATAACACTTGATGGCTGGCACAGTGGGCTGGGAAGGTGCTCTTGCTTAGATTAGACCCTGGGGCCTCAGAGCCTGAGAATGGCAGTTGGCTATGATTTACCCCACAGCACTGAATCAGCACTGTTTGGGTGCTGATCAAGCCCAGGGCTTCATGCATTCTATGCAAGTGCTATACCAACTGAAGTCCATCCTCGTCCTGTTTTAAACATTTTGTACATTAATGTATGTAGGCCTGTTGAGTTTTGTATACTCATCCATTTTAACTGTAGTATAATGTGCCCATTATATGCATATTCCATGACTATTTCCCCCTTTCTTTGTGAAAAGCAGTAGGCTATTTCTGATTTTGACTTTTACAAAGAGCTACACGAACATGCCTGCATATATTGTCTATATAGTTAGAAGTGGCTTCCTGAGTCACAGGGTTGCACATTTTAACATTTCCTGGAATTAGCCAAGCACTCTCTGAAATGATTCTGCAAATTTTTCTTCCTTTAGCAGAGCTGTTAGGAGAAACAGCACCAGGCTTATCATAGCCTGCTCAGCTCGGGGTGTGAATTTCCCTGGCTGCCAATGGCTCTGAATGGCTTTCTTTTTCTTCTTATTGTGATTTTTAAATTTTTCTGACAAGTGTTTTTTAAATTTCATGTGAATTTATAGGAATTTGTTTTTTCTCAGTGTTAATTGTTTTCTGCTATATGCACTAGAAATGTTTTTCCTTCCTCCCCACCCCCACCTTTTTGTGGTGTTGGTGGTTGAACCTAGGTCTTGTACATGCTAGACAAGTATACTTCCACAAAGCTACATCCCAACCCTCTTTTTAATTATTAATTTTGTGACATGTAATTAAGTTACTCATGCTCACCTCGAACTCACTCTATATGTCAGGACAGCCGAGAACATCCAATCTTCATGCCTTAGCTGTCCAAGTAGCTGAAGTTACAGGCCTGTGCCTTTAGGCCAAGCTGAAAAAAATATTTTTCATTTTCTTGATGGCATTCTTTGTGGTATTGTAGTAAGACTTTCTTTCTTTTTGTTTTTATTTTTTGAGATAGGGTTTCTCTGTGTAGCTTTGGCTGTCCTGGACTCACTTTGTAGACCAGGCTAGCCTTCAATTTACAGAGATCCACCTGCCTCTGTCTCCGTGAGTACTGGGATTATAGGTGTGTGCCACCACTGCCTGGCTAAGATTTTTCAATTATTACTTTGTAGTTTGTGATCTTTGTGTTCTTTGACATCCTTCAGTGTTTAATGCCAGTTAAAAAGTTATATATATGGGTATTGTTCTTGATTGTAAGCCTGTGTACCACAGGCACAGACATATGCGATGCGCTGGAGGCTGGGGGGTAAGTATACCGCCATGTCAGTTCTGGGAATCAAACCCAGGCCTTCTCCAAGGACAGCAGTGTTCTACAGCTCCAATCTATGCTATTCCAGTCTTTTTGAGGCAGGGTTTCTCTGTGTAGCCTTGGCTGTCCTGGACTAACTTTGTAGACCAGCCTGGCCTCAAACTCATAGCAATCCACCTGCCTCTACCTCCCAGAGTGCTGGGATTACAAGATGTGCCACTGAGCCCAGCTCTTTCTTTTTTTTTTTTTTTTTGTAAAGATTTATTTATTTTATGTGTTTGTTTTTTTCATGAATATATGTGTACTGTGTATGTGCCTAATATTAAAGAGGCCAGAAGAGGGTGTTGGATCCTCTCCGACTTGAGTTGATATGATATAGTTTGCCACCACGTAGATGCTGGGAATCACACCTGGGTATTTACAAAAGCAACAAGTGTTTTTAATGACTGAGCTGTCTCTCCATCCTCAGCTGTTCTCAAGTGTCTCCCAAGACTCCTTGTTCTGGTCCCCTGACACAGTGGCAAGAAACAAACAGCCAAAGGGGATCAAAAACATTGTGCCTTTGAGAACAGCTATGAGACAAACCATTTCCAACAGAGGTTAGCATTGTTTATCTCATGGGATAAAAATGCCAGCTAAGGTGGGAGGAAGATGGACTTTCATCTCTAAAGAGACCTCCGCCCAGAATGCCCAGCTAAGTGAAAACTAACTGGTATCAGCAGTTCATTTCCACTGGATGTTCTGTGTATCCAAATTGATGACCTTACCTGCCTGCTACTTGCTACTTGTTCTGCTCCTGCTTGCTGTGTACTTAATAAACTCGTTCAAAACAGAAAGTCTGGTTGTTATAGGACACTCTCTGGACAAACACTTATCCTGTATGAATTTACTTCTAAGGATGTAGGATGTAAAATTCTTCTAGGATGACTTTTCTGTATCCCACATGCTCTGGTGTGCTGTTTCTTTTTGTCATTGTCATACAATACTTCCAATTTTTCTCTGTAATTACTTCATGAATCATTGAATATTTAGGAATGTGTTTGTATATTTTATGTGATCATGTGTATGTATGATTTTCATAGTTGTTGATTCTAATTTTCTTCCACTGTGGTTAAGAAATATACGCGATAAGATTTTGATGGCTTAAAGTATGTTCTTTCCTCTAGGAGACCGTATGTAATGAGAAGAATGTATATTGTAAAGCTGCATGAAATTTTCTGTAAATATGTTAGGTCCATTTCTTCTAGACTTTATTTAATTGATGTTTTCTTGTTGTTGATTTTCTGTATTGGTGATCTACCCATTGATAAAAAGTGGGGCTTTTGAGACCTTCAGCTATTATTTCACCAGAGGCTGTCTCTCATGTAGATCTACTGTTTGCTTCAAATGCTTGTTTGTTGAGTGTTGGGTTCATATATATTTACAGCTGTACTCGCTTGCTGTTTGTCCTTTCATCACTGTACAATCACCATCTTTGTTTTTCTTTTTCTGTTGGTGAAGTTACTTGCAGGCAATGTATATCTTTTTTTATGAAGTAAGTTCCTTTAAGTTGATATATAGTTGGGTCTTTTTACATTTATTTTGCCAGTTTATTGAGGGATTTACTTAAATTAAAGATTATTATTCATAGGTAACAAGAGACTCCTGTCATATTAATTACTTTTTGGCATACACACACCTTTTGCTCTTTCCTTTTCTTTTTTTCCCCCACTGTTCTTTATAGTTTGGTGGTTTCTATAGTGATAAGGCTCTCTTCCTTTATCATTTGTCTATCTTCTATATTTCTGTGTGTTTCCTGATGACTATTTTTACTTATAGATAAAGGATTTCCTTAATTTATATCACAGGGCTGGTCTGGGGTGATGAATTCTTTCAGTGCTTGCTTGTTTGAGACAGGCTTTATTTTTTTCACTTTTGAAGGCAGGCTTTGCCTTTGTAGCTCATATTTGCCTTTCAGTCCTATCATCTCTCTGTCTCCAAGGTTTACCTTGAGAAATCTACTATAATGGAAATCCTTTATATGCAACTTTTTTTTCTTTATTAATTACACTTTATTCACTTTGTATCCCTGCCCCCTCCCTTGTAGTTCCCTCCCTCCTCCCGTCCCAATCCCTCCCTTCCTCCACTCTCTGCATGCACGTCCCTCCCCAAGTCCACTGATAGGGGAGGACTTCTTTTCCTTCCTTCTGATCCTAGTCAATTAGGTCTCATCAGGAGTAGCTGTGTTGTCTTCTGTGGCCTGGTAATGCTGCTTCCCCCTTAGGGGAAGATAATAAAAGAGCAGGCCAATTAGTTCATGTCAGAGACAGTCCCTCTTCCTATTAAAATGGAACCCACTTGGATACTGAACTGCCATGGGCTACATCTGTGCAGGGGTCTTAGGTTATCTTCATGCATAGTCCTTGGTTGGAATAGCAGTCTTAGGAAAGACCCCTATGCTCAGATTTTTTGGTTCTGTTGCTCTCCTTGTGGAGTTCCTGTCCTCTCCAGATCTTACTGTTTCCTACTTCTTTTCTAAGATTCCCTGCACTCTGCCCAAAGGTTGCCCATAAGTCTCAGCATCTGCATTGATAGTCTGCAGGGCAGAGCTTTTCAGAGGTCCTCTGTGTCAGGCTCCTGACTTGTTCCCTCTCTTCTCCTTCTTCTGATGTCCAGCCTCTTTGCCTTTCTGGATAGGAATTGAGCATCTTAGCAAGAGTCCTCCCTCTTGATTAGTTTCTTTAGGTGTACAGATTTTAGTAGGTTTATCCTATATTATATGTCTATATGAGTGAGTATATACCGTGTGCATCTTTCTGCTTCTGGGATAGCTCACTCAGGATGATCTTTTCCAGATCCCACCATTTACCTGCAAATTTCATGATTTCCTTGGTTTTTATTGCTGAGTAATATTCCATTGTGTAGCTATACCACAATTTGTGCATCCATTCCTCCACTGAGGGGCATCTGGGCTGTTTCCAGCTTCTCGCTATTACAAATAAAGCTGCTACAAACATGGTTGAGCAAATGTCCTTATTGTGTACTTGAGAATCTTTTAGATATATGCCTAGGAGTTGTATAGCTGGATCTTGAGGAAGTGCTATTCCTAGTTGTCTGAGAAAGCGCCAGATTGCTTTCCAGAATGGTTGTACAAGTTTACATTCCCACCAGCAATGGAGGAGAATTCCCCTTTCTCTACAACCTCTCCAGCATGTGTTGTCTCTTGAGTTTTTGATCTTAGCCATTCTGATGGGTGTAAGGTGAAATCTTAGGGTCGTTTTGATTTGCATTTCCCTGATGGCTAATGAGGTTGAGCATTTCTTTAAGTGATATTTGATATTCCTTTGCAGAGAATTCTCTGTTTAGCTCTGTACCCCATTTTTTAATTGGATTACTTAATTTTTTGCTGTTTAACTTCTTTAGTTCTTTATATATACTGGATATTAGCCCTTTGTCAGATATAGGGTTGGTGAAGATCTTTTCCCAATCTGTAGGCTGTCGTTTTGTTCTGAGGACAGTGTCCTTTGCTTTACAGAAGCTTTTCAGTTTCATGAGGTCCCATTTATTGATTGTTGTTCTTAGAGCCTGTGTTGTTGGTGTTCTGTTCAGGAAGTTGTCTCCTGTGCCAATGAGTTCAAGGGTATTCCCCACTTTTTCTTCTAAGCAGTTTAGTGTGTCTGGTTTTATGTTGAGGTCTTTGATCCACTTGGACTTTAGTTTTGTGCAGTGTGATAAGTATGGATCTATTTGCATTTTTCTACATGTAGACTTCCAGTTAGACCAGCACCATTTGTTGAAGATGCTGTTTTTTCCATTGGATATGGATGTTGCATCTTTGTAAAAAATCAGGTGTCCATAAGTGTGTAGATTTATGTCAGGGTCTTCTATTCGATTCCATTGATCCACCATTCTGTTTCTATGCCAGTACCATTCAGTTTTTAGTATTGTTGCTCTCTAGTACAGTTTGAGATCAGGGATGGAGATACCTCCTGAAGATCTTTTACTGTAGAGAATTGTTTTAGCAATTCTGGGTTTCTTGTTGTTCCATATGAAGGTGAGAATTTTTCTTTCAAGGTCTGTAAAGAATTGTGTTGGTAATTTGATGGAAATTGCATCGAATCTGTAGATTGCTTTTGGTAAGATGGCCATTTTTACTATATTAATCCTGCCAAGCCATGAGCATGGGAGATCTTTCCATCTGCTGATATCTTCTTCTAATTCTTTCTTCAGAGACTGGAAATTTTTTTCATACAAGTCTTTGACTTGCTTGGTTAGGTTCACACCAAGGTACTTTATGTCCTTTGTGGCTGTTGTGAAGGGTGTTGTTTCCCTAATTTCTTTCTTGGCCCTTTTGTCCTTTGTATACACAGGAAGGCTACTGATTTTTTTGAGTTAATTTTGTATCCAGCCACTTTGCTGAAGGTGTTAATCAGCTGTAGGAGTCCCCTGGTAGAGTTTTTGGGGTCACTCAGGTAGACTATCATATCATCTGCAAACAGTGATACTTTGACTTCTTCCTTTCCAATTTGTATCCCTTGATCTCCTTCAATTGTCTTATTGCTCTGGCTAGGACTTCAAGAACAATGTTGAAAAGATATGGAGAGAGTGGACAGCCTTGCCTTGTCCCTGATTTCAGTGGGAATGATTTAAGTTTTTCTCTGTTGAGTTTGATGTTGGCTATAGGCTTGCTGTATATTGCCTTTACTATGTTCAGGTATGTGCCTTGTATCCCTGATCTCTCCAATACTTTAAACATGAATGGATGTTGGATTTTGTCAAATGCCTTTTCATTATCTAAGGAGATGATCATGTGGTTTTTCTCCTTCAGTTTGTTTATATGGTAGATCACATTGATGGATTTCCGTATATTGAACCACCCCTGCATGCCTGGGATGAAGCCTACTTGGTCGTAGTGGATGATGTCTTTGATGTGTTCTTGGATTCGGTTTGCAAGTATTTTGTTGAGTATTTTTGCATCAATGTTCATGAGGGAGATTGGCCTGAAATTCTTTTTTTTTTGTTGGGTCTTTGTGAGCTTTAGGTACCAAGGTGACTGTGGCTTCAAAGAAGGAGTTTGGTAGTGTTCCTTCTGTTTCTATTTTGTGAAATAGTTTGAAGAGTGTTGGTGTTAGCTCTTCTTTGAAGGTCTGGTAGAATTCGGCGCTGAAACCATCTGGCCCTGGGCTTTTTTTTCATGGTAGACTGTTGATGACAGCTTCTATTTCCTTAGGGGATATAGGACTATTTAATTGGTTTACCTGGTCTTGATTCAGCTTTGGCATGTAGAATCGGTCAAGAAAATTGACCATTTCATTTAGATTTTCAAATTTTGTGGCATATAGACTTTGGAAGTAAGACCTAATTATTGTTTGGATTACTTCAGTGTCTGTGGTCATGTCCCCCTTTTCGTTTCAGATTTTGTTAATTTGGATAGTTTCTCCCTGCCTTTTAGTTAGTTTGGCTAAGGGTTTGTCTATCTTGTTGATTTTCTCAAAGAACCAGCTTTTGGTTTCATTGATTCTTTGAATTGTTTTATTTGTTTCTAATTGATTGATTTCAGCCCTGAGTTTGATTATTTCCAACCATTTATTCCTCTTTGGTGTGTCTGCTTCTTTTTTTTCTAGGGCTTTTAAGTGAGCCATTAAGTTGCTTGCATGAGATGTTTTGAATTTCTTTTTGAAGGCACTTAGTGCTATGAACTTTCCTCTTAGCACTGCTTTCATTGTGTCCCATAAGTTTGGGTATGTTGTGCCTTCATTTTCATTGAATTCTAGGAAGTCTTTAATTTTTTTTCTTTATTTCTTCTCTGACCCAGCTGTCATTTAGAAGCAAGTTGTTCAGTTTTCATGTGTGTGTAGGTCGTTTGCTTTTTTTGTCATTGAGGTCCAGTTTTAGTCCATGGTGATCAGATAGGATACAAGAGATTATTTCAATCTTCTTGTATCTGTTCAGGCTTGCTTTGTGACCAACTATATAGTCTATTTTGGAGAAGGTTCCATGAGGCGCTAAGAAGGTAAATTCTTTTGAGTTTGGGTGAAAGGTTCTGAAGATGTCTGTGAGGTACATTTGATTCATGACCTCTGTCAGAGTTATTGTTTCTTTGTTTAATTTCTGTTTTGTTGCCCTGTCCTTTGTTGAGAGTGGGGTGTTGAAATCTCCCACTATTAATGCGTGGGGGTCTATGTGTGGTTTAAGTTTTATTAAAGTTTCTTTTACAAATGTGGGTACCCTTGCATTTGGGGCATAGATGTTCAGGATTGTGATATCTTCCTGGTGGATTTTTCCCTTGATGAGTATGAAGTGTCCTTCTCTATCTCTTTTGATTAATTTTGGTTGAAAATTTACTTTATTAGATATTAGAATGGCTACTCCTGCTTGCTTCTTGGGTCCATTTGCTTGGAAAACTGTCTTCCAGCCCTTTACTCTCAGGTAATGTCTATCTTTGTGATTTAAGTGTGTTTCTTGTATGCAACAGATTGTTGGGTCTTGTTTATGCATCCATTCTGTTAGTCTGTGTCTTTTTATTGGAGAATTGAGTCCATTGATGTTGAGGGAGATTAATGACCAGTGGCTGTTAGATCCTTTGATATTGATGTTGGCCATGATAGTGTGTTTGTGTGTTTGGGTACTTTTTTTTTTTCTGTAATGAGGTTTTTTATTTCCTGTGATTTATTGAAAGTAGTTAGTTTTCTTGGGTTGTATTTTTCCTTCTAGTATCTTCTGTAACGCTGGATTTGTGTGTAGGTATTGTTGAAATTTGTTTTTGTCGTTGAATATCTTGTTTTCTCCATCTATGAGGACTGAGAATTTTGCTGGGTACAGTAGCCTAGGCTGACATCTGTGTTCTCTTAGGGTCTGCATGATATCCGTCTAGGCTCTTCTGGCTTTCATAGTTTCTGTTGAGAAGTCAGGTGTGATTCTGATGGGTTTGCCATTATACGTTACTTGGCCTTTTTCCCTTTGGAACTTTTAGTATTTTTTCTTTGTTCTGTATACTTACTGTTTTGATTATTATGTGATGGGAGGATTTTCTTTTCTGGTCTAATTTATTAGGTGTTCTGTAGGCCTCTTGTATTCTTATAGGCCTCCCCTTTAAGTTGGGGAAATTTTCTTCAATGATTTTGTCTCTGGCTCCGGTCTGGCTCCTGGGTGTCCACGGAACCTGAGTCTTTTCCAGGGGATGTCTGGTTGACCTAAGGTCAGTCCCAATCATTTCCTGCATCGTGGGGTTATCTCTCGACTGGAAATTCAGTCTCTGATGTTGTGGTGAGCACAGTTCAGGCTGGGACAGTGACCAGAGCACGCTAGCGTGTGGCTCTGGACTGGCGACCAAGCGCCTGGCGGAACCAGGATCTCTTCCGAGGTTTAGCCGGGTGAATTAAAGCTGATTGAATCCCCCACCGTGAGGTATCCTCTCACCTGGGAAACACAATCACTTGTGTTTTATGGCCACGAGTTCTGACTGCTGGTCACTGTGCCGATCCTGTTGTGCTGCTGCTCAGAACGAGAGTCGTCCCGACGCCACCATCTTGCCCTGCCTCTATATGCAACTTTTTTATATGTGATTGTACAATTCTCTTTTGGCCTTTAACCTTTGACTATTAAGTTCTAATGTGTCTCGGAGAGAGTATTTTTTGATTGAGTTTCATTAGGCCAATGGCTTTGTCTCTCCCAAGTAGGAAAAATTTTCAGCTATTATTTTGTTAAATATGCTTTTTGTGCTTTTCTTTACCTCACTCCCTTGAACTCCCATATTACAAATTTTTGTTTGCTTAATCATGTCCTGTAGGCCCCACAAGCTTTGGCCACTTTTTTCATTCTTTTCATCTGATTGAGTTAGTTTAAAATACCTGTCTTCAAGGTCAGAATATTTAACATCTATTAATTTAGTTTGTATAGTCTATATGTTCTTATTTCATTCTTTAACTTCTTCAGCAACAAGTATTCTGTTTGATTTTTGTTTGGCTTTTGGGCTGGGCATGGGTGCCTGGAAGTACAGCAAGCCAGTGTCTTTGTGGTGGCTTATCTGAGGGCAGGACCATTCTGCTGGCTGTTGAGCTAGGCTTGGGTATGTTTGATTGCTTCTGGCAGGATATATGATAGGTTGTAGGGCTAGCTTGGGTATGTGTAGGGGCACAAAGTTGTGTGTTGCTTTCTTCAGAGGTAGGAGCAAGGCTGCTGCCTGGCTATTTGTCAGGGCAGGTACAGTGTATATGGATATCCTGGGCTACTGTGCACACTTCCTTGCTATGCAAGTTGGCCTGTATTTAAGAGATGGGGCTACATGAGTTTAGATGCCAATTGTCCACCTTTCTTCTGAATCAGTGCTTTTAGCAGCTCTTGGATCCTGATTTTGAAGCCATTTTTGTGTACATGATGGAATGAAGGTAGCATCTCAGAAGTGAAGATCACCATGGTAACTATCAGATGTCCTCAAATAGTGGGCCGGGTTTTAAGCTGACCTTCGTCAGCTTAAGTCACTGGGTGAATTTGTGGGCTACTACTCTGGCAATAGTGACATATGAACTTTGTGAGGGTTGTGGGAGTCTTCCATGCAGTCTCTTCAGCAGCAATGCAGAATGAGCTGGTCTGGATGGGGAAAACAGTGCAGGGTGCATTACTTTCCTCTTGATAGTGTGCTCTGGGTTTGTACTTAGTTAATTAAAAATATGTCTTCAAGATAATACAGTCTCACTAGTTCATGTCTAGTCACTCTAGCCAGAACAACAGTTTTCCCTGAGCTTTCTACTGTTGATCCCTGGGAGTCAGGCAGCAGGAAGAGAGGAACAGACATGTATTCTCATATATTATTAACTTTGTTGCTGTGATAAAAATGCCATGGCAAAAGCATCTTATGGAAGAATTTATTTGGCTTATGACATCACTCCATGATGATGTTTTCCTCAGTCCTCTGAATCCACCTTCCATTCCCTATTCTCCTAGAATAACATGAAGGGTGATGGGAGGTGTGGCTCAGGCATCCTTCAGGACCCAGTCTATTATCTTTATGAAGCAGCAGGAAGTGCAGTTAGGGCTGATTTGGGAATATGGTTCAGGCATGGACTCAGTTGGAGTAAGATCCATTGCCAGGCCAGTGGTTAAGTACCCACTCAGATGATGTCTTTGAGCTAGAGGGACAGCATACAAATAAGTCCTTTTCAGCATTCTTCAGGACTCAGTTCTGACCCACCTTGCCTGGCCATGACGTGCTCTGGCTTCCGGTTGGATGGTAGGAGACACACAAGAATGTGTTGCTGCTCTTAGGAAAAAGGGTCCACCGGTGCTGGCATGAGTGTTGTTCCTTCACAGACTCAGTATGGAAACTCTTACATTCTTTGTCCTTGTTCTTGCCAGGATTCTTGCCACAGCTGGAACTGACTTTGACCTGCGCACTCTGAGGGCTGTGCGTGTGCTAAGACCCTTGAAGCTAGTGTCTGGAATTCCAAGTAAGTCTTACTAAGACAGTCAGGCCCAATCAAAGTTGTTTCTACTAAGTATTGGGACTTTTGAATACTTTGCAGGGGATTGGACAGTGGGTGGGTATTGGGGCTTGAACTCAGAGCCTTGTACATGCCAAACACATACTCTACCACTGAGCTGCACTCTTACCCTGAGCTTTCTACTTTTGACATCATGAAAAGAGGAACAGGCATGCATTAGTTACCCTTTGCTGCTGTTATAAACATCATGGCCAAAACGCAGTTTAGAGTTTATTTTCACTTATGGTACCAGAGGGTTGGAGTCCATCATGATGGGGGAGGCATAGCAGCAAGTGGTAGGGGCAGGAAGTCAAAAGATCACCGTAACACATTGGGAGCAGAGGGAGAAAACTAGAAATGGGACCAGGCTATAAAGTCTCAGTCCCCCTCTTCAGTGATGTAATTCCTCCAGGAAGGCTTTGTGTCCTAAAGTTCCATGGCCTTACCAAACAGTGCCACAGACTGGGGACTGGCCTGGGTATTCAAATACTTGAGCCTATGGGGAACATCTCTGACTCAAACCACTATGAAGCCTTTTCAGTTCATTCTTCACTAACCCCTGAAGGTAGCCCTGTTATTTCTCCTGACTTGTGTTTCTACCTTTTAACTTCATTCAAGCAAGGTGGTAGAACTGGGAAATATCTAAGGCTGCAGAGGGCAGCCTTGTTTTAGCCCAGAAAGACTGGTACTAAGATGGCTGTTGGGGAATGATTCTGGGTTGTGCCACTCAGGGAGACAAATATGGACAAGAGGATGGCCAGGGGTCTTAGTAAGCCCGATGGACACTCTTAATCCTGTAGAGATTTAGCTTTTGGGTTACCAAGGGTCTGGGCAGGGACTCAGTGTTGTGTTGCCCTGATATCACTACAAGAAAACCATTTGTTGGCTCTCTATTCTGCTCAGAATAGACAAGGGTTCAGTTCCATCTAAGAGCTGAAACCAAGATGGAAGGGTGAGGGATTAAGGGTTATAACCTCCTTTGTCTGGTTTCTCTGCTCTAAGCCAGTGACAAAACACTTCTGGTTTTAGAGAATTACCTTGCTTTCCTGAGGAGTTGGATCTACTACTTATTTCCCATGATCCCCTGCACCTTATTCCCAAGATTCCCTGGTCTTTCCCCTTAGGATGCTTCTTTATCTTCTGTGTATTTCATTCTCTTCCCCCCTACCCTTCAGGTTTTCTGCTCTTTTCAGACTCTGAATTCTCCTCTATCTTTTTCACCGGTGCCCATTCCCAATCCTGGACTCATGTCTTTGAGTCCCTTGTCTTCTGTCTTCTGCCACTTTCAGACACTGTCCACTCACTCTTCCTTAAGATGTCACACTTTGCCATGGAGGACTGTGTGTTTTGCCCACACAGGCATTCACCGTGATGTCCTGTTTGTCCTTTCACTCTGCCTCTCTGCTCTCTGACCTCCTGCTGTCCTCTGATTGCAGGCTTGCAGGTGGTGCTTAAGTCCATCATGAAGGCCATGGTTCCACTGCTGCAGATTGGGCTGCTGCTTTTCTTTGCCATCCTTATGTTTGCCATCATCGGCCTTGAGTTCTATATGGGCAAATTCCATAAGGCCTGTTTCCCCAACAGCACAGGTGAGCCTCACAGGGCATTCTGGGCTCAAGGGAGGACCCCAGATATATTTATCCATGAGACATGAGGCAGAGGGGTTTTTGAGCTTCCAGACCAGGGAGGTAGAACTTATATTCTAGTGGTTTGATAAATAGTGATAAGTAAATAAATACATGGATGAAATAACAGTATAAAAACATCAACGAAGGAAACAAAACATTTGCTACAGAATAGCTTGGGGCATGCTCTGCAAAAGCTCCCAGGACCTTTGGCCAAAGTTGACAGAGATCTGAACCGAGTGAGGACAGCTGTTTGGTCACCAAGATAGAGCACCCTGGTTCCAGGGACAGTGAGTGTAAAAGTGCACAGTGGAAGAAAACTGAGTTAGAGGAAATCCTTTGCTTTTAGGACCATGGTTCAAAATTTGAGCCTTGTAAGGGAAATGGAAGACTGGAAGGCTTTGAACAAGGTGTGGCATCTTCTGGTCCTACTGGCACAGTGGGGAGGCAAAAGCAGAAGCCAGCTCAATAGGAGAAAATCTGTCCAGGAGAGATGATTACAGCCAGCTCTGGATACTCGAGAAAGTGGCTGGATTGGGCTGGCTTCATTCTGGGTGTGTGATGTAGGTAAAGCCAGAGGGTGTTTTGAGGGTTGAGACATAATTAAATATAAATAAATATAGAACCACATATTTTAGATCTAGAAAAAGTGTTTGCTAAAATTTAAATCATCCCTCATTAGAAAAAAACTTATTAAACTGGAAGTAAGTTATTTTGTCAAATTCTCTAAAATCCCTGCAAATATGAAATGCCATGGTAAGCTTTTCCTTTAAAGTAGAAAACAAAAGCCATAAACAGCCGCTTCTAGTGAATATTGCACTGGTAGTTACAGCAGTGCACAAGATAAAGAAATGAAGAAAATTGTGTCAAGAATTACGAAGGAAGAAACAGAACCATCATTGTCCACAGAGAAGGCAACGGGACACAAATACTCAAGTGATGGTATTTTTGAAAGCCTTAATCACGCACTTTGGAGAAGGAATAAACTTAATAATCATTTATCCGCTCCCTCCCTCTTCCCCAGGCTAGGTGAGAAGAGAGAAGTTGGGTCACAGTTAGACAGTGTGGATTTCAAGGTGAAGGGGTTGTGAGCATATTTGCATGCTACTGGGAAGATTCCAAGAGGGAGAGGGGAGGTGAGCAAGGAGCTCCCGAGGACAGATCATTGGCTGAAGTTGAGGCAATTGTAAAGTTAGTGAGAGAAAAGATCTGGTGCAGGTGTGATAAAGGGCAGGGTGATGCTGGAGACTTAGGGAGCAAAGGTCTCAGATTTGCTTTACTCTCTTCCTCACAGATGCAGAGCCTGTGGGTGACTTTCCCTGTGGCAAGGAGGCCCCAGCTCGGCTGTGTGAGGGTGACACAGAATGCCGGGAGTACTGGCCAGGACCCAACTTTGGCATCACCAACTTTGACAACATCCTGTTTGCCATCTTGACAGTGTTCCAGTGTATCACCATGGAAGGCTGGACTGACATCCTCTACAATGTGAGTTGCATCTTGGCCCTTGTCTGGTGATGAAGTCTGGAGCACTCAGGATGGTGCTCTGTGCAGTGGGGTCCCAAGGGGTACTTTTGACTGAGAGCACTTGCCCAGTCCTCAGCTCATTCTCCTATTCCAGTGTGTGATACAGGCCCTTCTACAGGTGTTTTGTCAGGACCCTGAGCCAGTGTCAATGCATACTCTTGACAGGCCCTCCTGCAGTCTTCTGTTATGAAGAGTAGACTGAGGCTGTTAGATTGGAAGTGGTGTTGCACAGAAGATGCCTCTGTTGCTCTTGGTGACAGCAAGTGATGCTGTGAGCCTGCTACATGTTAAGCCTGTCAGGACTTACCATACCATGCTTTTATTGACTTGACCATGACCAAAGCAACCATTATAAGGGAAAGCATGTACTTGGGAGCCAGCTTGCAGTTTCAGAGGTTTAGTCCATTATCAGGATGGTGGCAAGCAGGCAGGTGCTTGGAGCAGTATCTGAGTCCTGATCTGTAGGCTTGGCTCAAAGCCCACTCCTAGTATCACATTTCCACCAAGGCCACACCTCCTAATTTTTCCCAACAGTAACAATAGTGACCAAATCTATGTCACTGTGGGGCCATTCTCATTCTCATTCAAGCCATCACAGGGGCTATGATGAAAGTCCAAGATAAGATCTCTGGGGTACTGGTGACCCATTTAATTACTGTTTCCCCATACAGCCAAGGTACTTCTTGGTGATTCGACAACCAGCTCTTAGCAAATCTCAGTCCTCTTATTAGGAACCCTGTAACTTCCTCAATTCTGTCCAAGGATCTTGTGAGCCATCTGCTAGGGAACAGGGACAAGAAAGAGTGCCTCACAAGCTTTGGAAAGTAGAGAATGAAGATGAAGGTGCATTGGAGCCAGGAGTCTGGGAAGGTGTGACTAGTCGGCCCTGGGTTTTAGATATAGTAGGGATTTGGAGAGTGGGGTGTGATGTGCTTTCATTTGCATTTGAGGATGAGGCATCCATATGGCTCTGGAGACCTGTTTTTCCTTCCATGGACTCCAGCAGTTGTATCCCAGCCTCCCCTAAGGACTAGGCATTCAGAAGGCACTTAGCAAATGCTGATCTATTACTCTTGAATAGGAAAATGAAGAGTTAAAGGAAAACTGGCAGAGGCTTTTGGTGGCATTTGTTAATCCTCACACAGCTGAGCTGAGGCCTCTTTGCCATAGGGAAAATCACCCATAGGCTCCGCATCAGAGCAATGCAAACCTGAGCTCACATAAATCTGAACAAGACTGCATCTTGGTGAAATGATACTATATAGTAGACTGATACAGAGAATGAATACAGGGACAAAGGCAGGGATGGGGACTTTTTCTTTTCTGCCAATCATAGAGCAATTTTCACAATGACAGATCCTAAAACCAGCTCTATATTGGCCACATTCCTGCCAGCCTCACCAAACTGAAGTGACATTTAACCAGGTGTCTACATCCTTCTGAGTCCACTGGAGCTTAGCCAGGTGGCCACAGTGGTACTGTGTATGTATCTGTCTGTGTTTGTATCTAGGAAGGAATTGGCATGGAGAAGCCACAGAGTTTTCATTCAACATACATTTCAAACACACAATACTGAGGTACTAGAATGTAGGTGTCAGGAAAGTCCAGAGCAGGTAGCCAAGAACCAGGGTGATTTATTCCTCACCCCCAACCACTCCAGGTTATATTTTTCAGGAGACTTTTAGGAGAGAACCTCCCCTTGACTTCATGATGAGCCTGGACACCTAAGACAAATGCTTCTTTGAGTAGTGAGTCTGGGTTACTTGTGAGCAGAAGCTACTGACTGACTTGCTTTAAGAATATAGAGAGACAGACAGTTAACTCAGTGTGGGAACAGGGGAGCCTATGTCTCTTTGACCAGCTGCACTTAGAACTGCTGCCAGAATACCAAAATGTTCTTAACAGGGGCCATGTTACTAACTTGTGGTAATAGATGGGGAGGGGGACTGTCTAGCCTGTGGGGACGTTATTTGCCTTTGCTGTAGAAAATATGTGGACTCGAATGGGGCTCCAGAAGTATTTACAGACACGGCTTGTATGGGGTTGTTATCAGTACTTTCTTGACAGGCCAGAGAAATGGATTACCTCTGGAGAGTGTGATTATCCTATATTATATGTCTAATATCCACTTATAAGTGAGTATATACCATGTGTGTCTTTCTGCTTTTGGGATACCTCACTCAGGATGATCTTTTCTATTCCCACCATTTGCCTGCAAATTTCATGATTTCCTTGTTTTTAATTGCTGAGTAGTATTCCATTGTGTAAATGTACCACAATTTCAGCATCCATTCCTCCATTTAGGGACATCTAGTTGATTCTGGCTATTACAAATAAAGTTGCTATGAACATGTTTGAGCAAATGTCCTTGTTGTGTACTTGAACATATTTTGGATATATGCCTAGGAGTGACAGCCTACAGACTGGGAAAGGACCTTCATCAACCCTTTATATGACAGAGGGCTAATATCCAGAATATATAAAGAACTCAAGAAGTTAAACAGCAACAAATCAAGTAATCCAATTTAAAAATGGGGTACAGAGTTAAACAGAGTTCTCAAAGAGGAATATCAAATGGCAGAAAAACACTTAAAAAAATGCTCAACATCCTTAGTCATCAGGGAAACGCAAATCAAAACCCTGAGATTTTACCTTACACCCATGAGAATGGCTAAGATAAAAAACTCAAGTGACAACACATGCTGGAGAGGATGTGGAGAAAGGAGAACCCTCCTCCATTGCTGGTAGGAATGTAAACTTGTACAGCCACTTTGGAAATCAATCTGGTGCTTTCTCAGATAATTAGGAATAGTGCTACCTCAAGATCCAGCTATACCATTCCTGTCTTTTCTTTTTTAGGATGGTTTTGAGTGTGGTCTTGCAGGGAAGCTGCTGGCCTTGGTGCTGTGTGTTTGTGCAGAGGTGGGGTATGGTAATATTTACTACAGTTGAGAGTTGGGATTCTGGGATGGAGATGGGTGTTTTGGTGGCAGCCTGCAGTCCGTCCAGGTGTCTAGGGATATCTAAGAACAGAGTCTGCAAATCTGCCAGGCTGAAGGCAGAGATCCTTGTAGGGCTTTGGTGACAAGCTGAGCTTTAGGGCAGGGCTCAGGTGTTCTACTGCCTGTGTCCTGCTGTCTGAAGGGAGGTGCCCATTCTCAGCATCTACCTTATTCTTGGTTTGCTTCTAGCAAAAGCTTCACATGGAGAAAGAGATTCACTACTCCCTTTAGCCAAGTCCACTGGAGTCTATAAACAATAAAACAGCTGTGGAATTAAGTTGAGTTCAGGGAAACTTTCTCTTCTGTGGGCTTTGTTATAATAAGCAAAGGGGATGACCTTTATGTTTTCAGCTATTATGATCATGTCTGGGTGCTGAGCCATCTTGGGCCAGGCATAGAGTGAAAGATACGTCCTAGGGGCTTGTGGAGAATGCAGCATGAAGGCACATGTAGCCTGAATTGGGAACCTCCTGAAGACATGATCAGATAAGGCTAACCCTAACCTTGGAGCTTATGGGCCTTCACTTAGGTGAAAGTGTCTTTGAAGCTGCTCAAAGAGGCCATGAATATGATATCAAGAAGTTATTCTACCAGACTGAAGCCAAGTATATAGCCCTCAGGTTTTCCTGAGCAGTCTTTGGCTCTCTGGGCTTGTTCCTGGCTTTTTAGCATCACTGGGCATTGGCTGGAAGTGTGCAGTGTCTCTGGTCTTCTGGGAGCCTCCACCCAGGGAAGGCTGTTGTTATAAGGAAAGAAAAATCCCAATCATTCAGTCTTAGCCATAAATACTCAAGAGCCAAGCCGAATGTGGTGGTGCATGCTTGTAATCCCAGCACTCAAAGAGGCAAAAACAGGAGATCTCTGTGCGTTTGAAGTAAGCCTGGTCTACAAAGTGAGTCCAAGACAGCCAAGGCTACACAGAAAAACCCTGTCTCAAAAAACTAAACAAACAAAAAACAAAAAACAAAATCAAACAACCAAACCAAATCAAACAAAAAAACTCAGGAGCCAGATATTGGGGCAAAAACCTACTAGCTAAGAGAGGCAGAGAAAGCACCCAGCTGATCTTTCTACTGAGCTCAGTCCCAGAATGAAAAGACTGTGCTCAGTTCACATCCCAGAAGGAAAAAGCCAAAAGCCCCTTCTTCTTCTCCATGCTGTGTTAAATACTCTTCTTTCAATGACCATTCTTTTTGTTTAATCCCTGTCAGCTTGTTTCTTACTCTGGGTCTTGACCTAGGGTTGACTTTATTTAGCGCTTGGATTAAAAGTGTGTGCTAGGACTGAGACCCTCCACAAGTAGAAACAGATTTTTACAGTTCACAATCTCAAGGTTCACAGTGGGATCAAATATCCTAAAACAGAGGCTTTGTGTGGGTCAAGAACAGGTCTGACCAAGCCTGAACTTTCTGCCTGGACCTTTCTGAGGAGGCCTCATAGGGGATGAGCACAACAATGTGGCCATGCTGTTTGTCTACTTGTTTCATCTCCTCCTTTTTTCCAGACAAATGATGCAGCTGGAAATACCTGGAACTGGTTGTACTTCATCCCTCTCATCATCATTGGCTCCTTCTTTATGCTCAACCTGGTGCTGGGTGTGCTTTCAGGGTAAGAGCTATGGCCTGTGGCATGCCCTCTGTAATTCTGAGCCCACAGGTACACAACACCCTCTTTTCTGTACTCCTTTTGAAGCTCCTACCCTATATGGGCCAAGGAAGTTATGTCACAAATATGGTAAAAAGGCCTGACCTGAGTCTAATTTCTGAGTGGCTCCATTCGTCTCATCCTGAAGGCTTCTGATCAGGTCTATAGCTCCAAGGTGGATGGAACTAGGGCTGGGTGGGCTCACAGAGCGCCTGACAGGAGAGAGCATAGATGTGGAGGGCAGTGTGCTCTGGACCAGTGCTGTTCTTGCTCTCTCTATGTGTCCTGTGATGGATGTGACTATCACTAATGTGTCTTTCCAGGTTCCTTTGCAGAGGCCACCTGAGCCTCCAGTTTAAGCAACTTAGTCACTGTTCTGTTGGTTAAAGAAGCTCCATGACCAAGACAACTAATATAAAATAATTGGGGGCTTGCTTACGGTTTCAGAGGTTTAATCCATTGTCATCAGAGTAGGAAGCATGGCAGTATTCAGGCAGGCACTGGAGCAACAGTAGCTGAGAGCTATACCCTAACATGCAGAGAGAAAGAGACAGACAGACAGATACACACTAAGACTGACTCTCTGGGCTTAGTATGGGCTTTTGAAACCTCAAAGCCCACCCCCCAGTGACAGAAGTCCTCCAACAAAGCCACACCTCCTAATCCCTCTCAAATAGTGCCTCTCTCTAATGACTGAGCATTCAAATATATGCGCCTGTGGGGGCCTTTCTTATTCAAACAACCACAGTGACAGGGTGGAGACTAGTCTGATAGGCTTAAGGCTGAGAAGGCACCTGAGGATGGAGCATCTCAGCTGAGATACAAAGAGAAGATTAGAAATGAGCCAGGTAGAGGATAAGTAAGGGCTCGTTGAGCAAAGGTTGGGCAGGAGTGAGGGGCGCTCTGAATTCCCAGAGCTGGAGCCAGAGCATGTGGTGAGCTGAGGGTGCTGGAGCTGGCAGGAACTTACCTCTAGGTGTGAAGCTTCTAGAAGCAATACTGTTCTGCCTGTCTGTATTTACTGGAGCTGCCTGCTTTTCTCTCCTGTGGTATAGAGAGTTTGCTAAGGAGCGGGAGCGAGTAGAGAACCGCCGCGCCTTCCTGAAGCTCCGTAGGCAGCAGCAGATTGAGCGAGAACTGAATGGGTACTTGGAGTGGATCTTCAAGGCAGGTGAGTCTGTGCAGAAGTGGGCAGCTGTACTTCTGCTCTGCACTCTGCCCACCTTGCTGCCATCTAGGATTCCTGGGCTCTGGGGTGGGGCTCAGTGGAAAAGGCTGGCTCTTACTGCACTGCATTATGATAGTCACCGAAACCTCCAAATAGAGGGATCATTCCACATCCGACCCAAGTCTTTCTATCACCCTTGCTCTGGGCACAGTAAACCTAAACCTTAATCTACCTCCTTCATCCCCAGGTAGAGCCTCTCCCCTCTCTATGGGCTGTTTCCCTCCATTTGGGAGACTCTCTTCATAGTGGAATCCCTTTCAAGGCCTACTACTAGACAGTTTCTCCTCTTTAGGGATCCCCCCACCATACGGCTGATCCCATATGTGGTCTACTCCCCTCTGTGTGGCTGCTCCCTCCCATGTGGGGTGCTGTCCTGCCTGAGCTCTTACAAAATGCTTCCTCAGTGGTAAATCACAGTTATCCTTCTGTCTGGGATGACTATCTGTAGGTTGGACTTAAGGTTGCTTGGAGCATGGTTTGAATACAGGTAGGAGGCATGCAGTCACAGCCTGCTGATGTGATGTGTATAGTGGAGCAGGCAGATACTTCCCCAGCATTTACTGGGATGAGTCCTTTTTGGGGGATGGGTAGAAAGGCCTTGACTTGAGCTTTGCCCCTCACAGAGGAAGTCATGTTGGCAGAGGAGGACAAGAATGCAGAGGAGAAGTCCCCTTTGGATGGTAAGTGGCCTCAATAGCACCCCCACTAGTGGGAACCCAGATACTTGTTCTCCTAGGACAATGTGCTGTGTTCGGTGCCCTTACATCTATTATGGTAACACATGAGCCATAGAATCTGAGCAGCCTGCCATGTCTTTGTTGGTAGTTATGTTGGACAGTGTTGCTTCTAGAAGCTTCATGCCTTCAGGATATGAAGCGAGCTGTCTGTCTCTGGACACCACCCAGAGCCCTTAGTAGAGTTGGGGCCTCCCCTGATGTGGGCACCTGCAATTGCCTGTACAGCTGAAGCCACAAGAAGGCTCAGCTTGGGGCCAGACAGCATGAAGTGCTATTACTTTTGCAGCTCAGTCCATTCTGAGCAGATCTGTACCAGCCCCTCTGTATTCCTGGGCTTGCCCCAGATAGACATTGCCTATGTCTTCTTGGTGGTCATGCCTTCCTAGTGTCCTTGTCTTGAAGGGAAGAGAAAGAGGAATGGCCCTCAAAGTTCCATGTCGTTTCCATGTGAGGAATGAGAAGGGCCCAAGTGCCAGGGTCAGGACAAGGAGCTGAGATAAAATGGACCATTTTCAGGGAAGATAATACCACACAGCAAAGATGCCTTGAGATGGGTTACCTGATGATGCAACTTACACTGGTCTCCACTACCCATTGTTTAAAGCAGTGTTGAAGAGAGCTGCCACCAAGAAGAGCCGGAATGACCTCATCCATGCAGAGGAGGGAGAGGACCGATTTGTAGACCTCTGTGCCGTAGGTAAGTCTCTGAAGCTCCTCCTGACACTGTGAAGCCCCTGACAGGATGCAGAATACAGACAGTTGGGTAGTGTATCCTTCTGCCATTTCTTTGACTACTCCTCGGACTCTTCCTTTTATGCTGCCTGATTACTCCCTGCAGTATCCTTCTCTGGATGCTACTGCTTTTAGTTGCATTATACCCTGTGGTCAGAGAACCCTGGGCAGAAGGACAGAAGGACAGAAGGTTTCTGCTTTCCTGCCTGTGATCCTTCCTATCCTTGGCATGGACCTGTAATATACTGGCTCTGTGTCCTCTTTCTTAAACCATGAAAAGAGTGGTTAATTTTTCCTGCAGAGCTAGCAGTTTTAGTTCCCTTAGTCCAAAAATACCTGGCATTTCCCTATTGGAAGTCTTAATATGCTTCGCTCTGCCGGGATGAATCAGGGTCTCCTGTAGGAAAAGTGCAGACCCCAGCAGTGCCAACGCCACACAGCACATCATTTTAGCCTCCTAGTTCTTAAGCCATCTGAGTGCCCCAGAGGCAGACCACAGTTGGATTTTGGTCCCTGCTTGTTGGTGTTTGTGCTTCACTCCCTCTTCTGGCTCTCCCCGTAGTCATGCAGTGTCTATCTGTCTGTCTGTCTATCTATCTATCTATCTATCTATCTATCTATCTATCTATCTATCTATCTATCTATCATCTTTCTATCTATATCTATCTATCTATCTATCTATCTATCTATCTATCTATCTATCTAT
>NW_026585895.1:56587354-56629565 GCF_907164565.1 Psammomys obesus | reverse complement strand
TATCTATCTATCTATCTATCTATCTATCTATCTATCTATCTATCTATCTTTTTCCTCATGAAAAACATTGCCCTAAATTTTTGTAGCCATTTGTCTTTTCTTATATTTATGGTTGTGAGCCTAGCCTTTAATGGCTGAGCCATGTCTCCAGCCCAACCATTTGTCTTTTCTTACCGGTGCCTTTGTCTCTACAGATATGCTCTCCAAAAACAGGCTACTGAGAGTAGAGGTTTCTGCATTTTTGAGAATTCCATTCTTTCATTCGAAGTTCAGAAAAAGATGTTTGCCCTTACCTCAGTGCCTGTTCTCTTAATTTTTTTTCCAGTTTTTTTTTTTGTTTGTTTGTTTTTGTTTTGTTTTGTTTGAGACAGTGTCTCTCTTGGATATCTGGAACTCACTATGTAAATCAGGCTGGCCTTGAACTCAAAGATCCACTTGCCTCTGTTTCTGTTTCTCAAGTGCTGGGATTAAAGGTGTGTGTCATCATGCCTGGCCATTTTTTTCCCCACTTTTGAGACCAGTTGGATGAGCACAAAATAGTATTTGACTGGGGCAATAATTCTTGTTTTACTAACTGATAATTTTGACCCCTTTGTTACCTTGAATGAGTGGATAAACATTTACTTTTCGATTGAGTTGTTTGTGTTCATTTTACAGTAATAACAGGCTGAAGTGTATTACAGAGCTAAATCTAATTATAAAACTTACTGTATTTAGATTTTTTTAAATCATTTTACCTACATTCTAGTTTTGTAAAATTAATTAGAATTTTTGAAAAACCTTTTTCACTGTGGTGTATATGTTTTTAAAAACTGCTAGAATTTGTGTCTCCTGGTTGGCTGACCACACTGTATTGGATGGATCCACAACCTATATAAGCATATATAGGTAGTACAAAGTGAACTTGTAGGTTACTAAAAAAAAAAAGGAAAAGAGGGCATGAAGTCTGGAGGAGGTGGGGAAGTAAGGTGTGGGTCTGGGAGGAGTTGGGAGAGGAGCAGAAATAGACTATAATCAAGGTACATTATAAGACATTCTCAAAAGAATTCTTTAAAATATTGTACTATAGAGAACACTAGAATTGTTTACAGGTGAGATAAACTGTGTGGTTCCAGAGCAACAGAGGGGACTGGGAATGGGCTTGGGCCAGTTTATAACTGGTACTTTATTAAGAATTCTATGGTATTTGTTTCTATAGAGTTACAGTAGCATTTTCTTAATAATTCATTCCCTTTTGTGTTTAGCCATTTGTGTGTTTACTCACTTAAGTATTTAGTAAATGCCCATGATACTCCAGGGGTTGTTCGAGGCATTTGAGCTTTTTTGTTGGAAAGATGGTCAGGGTCCTTTGTCTTTGGAGTGTCTGTTTCAGCAAGCATCAGATGAGATGGATGATAGTAAAATGTGTAGCACATCCAATGGAGCTGTGTTTGAAGAAGGAAAAACTTAGGAAGGGAAGGGTCTGAAAGGTCTAGATAAAGTGTTACAGTTCAAAGCAGAATGGGCACTGATAGCCTTAGGACAAAGGACTTATTTTGAGTAAGGAGTTGGAAAAGAATGTGATGGGAAAGAACCTTCTAGAAACAGGTAACCAGACCCCAAGACAGGAATGTGTCTAGCATTCATAAGGAATATCAAAGCTTAAAGGTAGGCTAAGTTCTAGCAAGGATTCCAGGTAGCCATCATTGGTCTAAATGTCTGGCTTTCACTGTAGTAGTAGCTGTGTCTCTTTGGGATGCTGAAGATAAAATGAAACAGGGAAAGGCACAAGCAGAGAAATTGATTTGTGAAGGCCAGTGTACAAATCAGACAGATGGGATCCTGTGCCTGGCTTTAGAGTCAGTAGAAAAAGAGTCGGTAAATGCTTAGACTTCATGTCTGTTTGAAGATATTCCAGTCAGGTGTGCCTGAGAGCAGGGAAGCTCTGGCTTTTACAGCGGAGATGGAGGTGTGGCCTGAGGTCTTGGCTGGTTGAGGACACAGGATATTGGAGATGTCTGTTGGAGGTAAGGCACAGGCCCACACAGATGTGTGTGTGTGTGTGTGTGTGTGTGTGTGTGTGTGCGTGTGTGCGTGTGTTTTGTGTGCAAGCTGTTCATAGCTCTGAGGTTGACACAAACCCTGTCAGCATGGCTTTGTTCTTTTGGTCCCCAGATTGCTTTTCTTTCTTAATTAGGATCATACAGAATTAATGTATGTATGTTGATGAATGTTAGACATCTTGATATTTAGATTTCTTTGACTATATTTTAAATTTTATTGTTTTTCTCATTTGCCATTTGTTTTATCATTATTATATTTTATATTGTTTTGGGTTATTATTTTCTAACTTATTTTAAGATATTTACATTTGTTTATGTTTATGAGTATGTATGTATATGTGAGTTTATATGGACCACATGGTTGCAGGTGCCTGAAGAGGGTGGAGGGCCTAGAGTCTCCTGGAACTAAAATAAAGGTGGCAGTGAGCCGCTTGATGTGGGTGCTGGGAATTGAGTCTGGGACCTCTGCAAGTACAGGCAGCACTCTTAACCACTGAGCTTCCTCTCCAGTCTAATTTTTCTAAATTCTTTTTCTTAAAAAAACTTTAATTTTATCTGCATGAATGTTTTGCTTGAATATATGTATATGCATCATGTGTGTGCCAACAGATAATTGTGAGTCACCATGTGTGTGCTGGAAGCCAAACCTGGGTCCTTTGCAAGAAGAGCAAGTGATTTTAACTGCTGAGCCATCTCTCTAGCACCTTTCTAATTTCTTAAAAATAGGTCACTTGTTTTATTTTTTCTTTCTTAATAATGAAGGCATTTGGGTTATGTAAAGCTGTGCTGTGATACATTCCTTTTTGTTTGTATCTACATCATTTTCTTTACTCTTTAAGCCAAAGAAGTCTGCTTAATTGTTAAGTAAGAACAAAAATCTTTGGACGATCTTTAATCTTAATTTTATCAGATGACAATTGGGCCTATAAATTTATAAATTTTCAAATTATAAAGTTTGTGTATGATCTTAATGTTTCATTAGCGTAAACAAAAAGTATGTGTCCTGTAGCTGAGAGCTGTCAAACTTGTTACTCGACATTCCTGGCTCTTTGATTTCTGTCTCCTAGAACTGTGACTTGGGAATTCCTGTCACTTGGTGTTCCTGTTACGTGCTTTTTAAACCATGTTACCTTATATTCTAGGGTTGTTTGTGAGGCTGTGGTTGCTGTGCTTCCTCAGTTCTTTGTGACACAGGGTCTTTTTTTTTTTTTTTTTTTTTTTTTTTTTTTTTTGGTCTTACTGTGTAGCTCATGCTGGCCTGGAATTTAACATTAGTGGTCCTGTATCAGCCTCCTACCTACCAACTGCTGAGATTCTATGCTCAATGCTTAGCCTTGATCTTGTCTGACATTATGCCACTGTTCTGTTCTTTTGTTGTTGGTATCAGTGTTTTTGGATTGTATTTACCTGTTACTTTTTTCCCCTATTTTATTTTTTTATTCCTCTTAAGAGTATTGTCTTAGTTAGAATTCTATTGCTGCAATGAAATACCATGACCAAAAGCAACTTGGAAAGAAAGGGTATATTTGGCTTCTACTTCATAGCATGGTCTATCACTGAAGAAAGCAGGACAGAAACTCAAAACAAGGCAGGAGCCTGGAGGCAGGAACTAATGTAGCAGCCATGGAGGGATGCTGCTTACTGGCTTGCTCATCATGGCTGGCTCAGCCTACTTTAAAATAGAACCCAGGACCATCAGCCCAGGAATGTCACCACCCACAATGGGCCCTCTCCTATCTATCACTAATTAAGAAAGTGCCTACAGTTGCATCTTTTATTCATTCATTTTCATTCATTCATTCATTCATTCATTCATTCATTCATTCATTCAGATAGATGAATGCTCTATCTGCTTGTACACCTACATGTCAGAAGAAGGCATCAGATCTCAGTATAAATGGTTGTGAACCACCATGTGGGTGCTGGGAATTGAACTCAGGACCTTTGGAAGAGCAGACATTGCTCTTAACCTCTGAGCCATCTCTTCAGCCCTACAGCTAGATCTTTTGGAGGCATTTTCTCAATTGAAGTTCCCTCCTTTTAGGTAACTCTAGCTTATTTCAAGTTAGCATAAAACTAGTTAGCATATATATTAAGTTTCTTTACAGAATGCATTTTAACTGGCTTTAGCTTTTTTCTCCTTAATTCCTAGTCTTGTGGTCTGATGTGATTTCTTTCTTGTTGCTTCATGTTTATTATTTGTATGACATTTCTGTAGTTTCTGGTTTTCATCTCTGTTTTGCTGCCTAGATCACATTGGTGTTTCTCATGTTCATTGTTCCTTTTCTGATGTCTGCTTTTCAGTTCCATCCTACAAATGGGCTTTTTCCTTACTTGCTCTCAGAATTGCAAAGGATGTTCTCCTGTATTTATTTTCCTTCTTTCCCACTGAATGCATTATGTCAATCACTAAATTGTTTCCATTTATGCTGCCCCATGTCCCATTTAGGAGCTCCTGCATCCTGTTGGCCCCTTGCTTAGCATCATGCTGAGAGCTTCCTGAGGACTCCCTGCCTATCACTTCTCCACTTGGTCTTTTCTTTAGTGCTTCCCTTCCTCACAAGATAGTTTCCTGTTCTGCTGCTGTATTGCTAGTCAGTTTGTCTCCCTTGGCGGGGTGTTAGGGTGCAGACCAGGTCCCTGTGGCTCTTGCGCTCTTCCTTGATCATTACCAGGTTAGACGTGGACTGCTGCAGACAGCCCCTACTTGGTTCAGAGGCTGTAGGTCCATCCTAGGCATTGGTTACTGCTGGCTTCTTCTCTTCCTCAGTGTCAAGGCTTGCCATTAGTGGGACTGTTTGTCCACATGTCTATTTCATTTCTTTTCCATCTGCTGAATGGCTGAGAATTGGAATTCTTTTTCTTTAAAAAGTCTGTCTTTGTTAGCTGTTGTATTTCTGTGAGGAGATACCAGGGCCAAGGCAACTTAAAGAGAAAACAGCTAATTGGAGCCTGCCTTACCATTTCAGAGGGTGAGTCCATGACCAATGATGCTGGAGCTGCAGTAGCTCAGAGTTCACATCTCATCCACAAGCTGGAGGCAGAGAGAGGTGGGAGTGGGCTTGGTATGAACCTTAGAAACCTCAATGCCCATCCCCAGGACATACTTCTTCCAACAAGGCCATACCTCCTAACTCTTTCTAAACATTCCACCAACTGGGAACGAAACATTCAAACATATGAGCCTGTGGGGGCCATTCTTACTCAAACCACCACAGATTCTTTTTCTCTCTGAGTTTTGTTTTGTTACAGTTAACTTGTTACTATCCTTAAATAAATAAAACTGAGATTACTTCCCATCCCCACAGAACCCAAGAGTGTTGGCATGTTGCTTGGGCTATGTAACTTCCTGTGCCACATACTAGGATAGGCCAACTAGGCTGGAAGAGTACTTGGAATCCTCTATGTTCTTAGTGGCCTTGAATAGTAATGGCAGTGTGAATCTTGGTTATCCTGTTTTCTGTACCTTCCTTAGAGCCTGGCATGAATAACCCATTCATGTATCTGTGTATGCATGTTGTTGATCAAGTCATGATGAAGACCAATGAGGACCCTGTATTCACTGACGCTTCTCTTCATTGAGTAGAGCTAGCTCACTGGGCCCTGCTGTCATGCTTAAGTTATTTTAACTCTCCAATGTCTATAGCTGGAATATATCAGATCTTGCTTTTTTTTTTAAGAGACATTCTTTCATTATAGATAATACATGCTGACATTAAGCTACACTTGGAAAACACAGAAAGGTGAAAAAGGGTTCCTCCTGGTCTCTATGGTTTTCCCCTCATAACCTACAGTGTGAATGATGTATTTACCTCACTAGAGCCACTACCCAGATCAGGTGTGAGCACACATTGGCTGCTTGCTGGGAAATGCGGCCAAGAGATCTAGGTTCGCAAGTGCCTAAGAGGGATTGTGGCCATGTTGCCCGTGCTTCTTGCCCAAGTGCACAGGCCTCAGTGTATCTGCAGATGGCACATCTAGTTTTTCGTGTTGAGGAGCAGAAGAGCCTTCAGATTGCACACTGAGGGCCCTTCGTGCTTTGAGTCTGTGTTTAGAGTGAGGAGCTGGGGGACTTCAGGGTATTGTGGAGAGAGGAGTGTAGCATTATCACAGGTGATCGTGTGTGATGTGTGGCTGGGTAGCTGTGAAAAGACACGTTCCTGTGACATGATTTTGCTTCCCCGTTCTTAGATGGTATGGTGAACTGGGTGTGGATGGTCTTATCTCCCTTGAGAGCTTGTTGAGTGACTCACACATGTCCTCTATATTATGCGTGACCCTGTGCATGTACATATGTTCCTGATGTGTGCCTGTTGAATATATGAGCAACTGGTTGCATCAACTAGATCCATCCTGGCCAGGTGCTAGATGTATGCTGATGGTACGAGTATGAGTCAGGTTTTTATGGGACCTTGTGAGTATGTAAGTATGTGGGATCTGAGGCAGTGCCTTGTTCTTGTCTGCTGTTCTGCCTGGTAGGTCCTTCCTTGTTTGCACAGCATGCTGTGTTTTCTCCAGTCCCCAGTGCTTGTGAAAAGAACAGTGCCTCATTTACAGCTCTTACCAGCACTGGTCTTGGGGCTTCTTTGTATGATTCAGCCCCACCCACACAGTGCAGATGTGAGGCTGAGGGTAGCTTAGTGGGGAGTTGTGAGGGAGCACAGGCTTCTGTAGGTGTTTGTTGGGGTGGCATCCAGGCCTTCACCGTTAAGGCCTTAGAGGGCTTTCTGGCTGATGGGCTTCCTTTGGGTCTTGGCCATTGTTAAAGTTTCTGCCTGTGGAGATGTTCTTCTAGAGTCTCGGGGACTTGGCTCCATTTCCTCAGACTGAGAATGTTTTCAGTATGCCACTGAAAACCTGGGCATGTACACACTTGTATGTGGGAAAACATCCACTCTGCATCCACTCACAGAGACCCCAGGCCCAGATGTTCAGAGGCCTCTTAGCTAGGGTGCAGTGTGTGTTCTCAGAGGAACACATAGAAACAGCTGATATCCAGGCCCTCAGTGTAAACACTAGGGCAGTAGTGCAGACATGAAGAAAGATCCAGTGGTGTCTAGATGCAGCTATGCTTTTACTATACCCACTCATTCAGAACCCTCAGGTACCCACAGACAAGTTTCACTTATATGTCAGCATTTATTGAACCCACTTCTGTGAACAGGTCTTGGTGACAAACACAGTGATTGTTGGTGAGAAGGTTATTGTTGTTGTTGGGAGTAGGTTAAGGATCATATTTTAGATGGAGTATCAGAAAAGGATGTTGAGAAAATAACACTGAAGTCAAAACCCAAACTCAGGAGTTAATGAGGTGAACTGGAAAGAGCCAAGGTGGAGCAGGAATAGTGAATGTTTGGAGGTGGAAGAAGGTTTGAATTTGGTTGCATATAAGAGAGGAGTCAGAGCAAGCAGGGTTGGAAGTCTTTCTAGACCATGAGTATTTATGTCTATGGACAAGACAGTAGCTGCCATTATACATAACACAACTATGTTCCAGAGGATGTGCTTAAAAATACAAAAACAAAAACAGGTGCTCAATGGTTGTTGATCCTACTTGACAAGGGAAGTTTAGAAACTGCAGAGCCCTAAGACCATATTTCAAAGATGGTATTATGGTGGGGTTTAAATCTTGGTGGATCTGCAGAGGGTACTCATGTCAGAGCTGTTCTTTAAGAACTTGGCCAGGGTCCTGGGGACCGGAGACATTGATTGTTGGTCATCTGGTCTAGTATTCAGTAGCCCTGGACTGAGAAATGAGGAAAGACTAGAATCCTTTCAGGAGCTGTGGAGGTACGCAGCTCAGTAGCCTGTGGTCAGGAAGATGTCCTCAGAACATGTGAGAAGGCATAGACCTGAAGAGGATGTCTGTAGGTTGGTGGTGGCCCACTATTCCTGAGCCCTCATCAAGACTTGTCCTGCAGGGTCTCCATTTGCTCGAGCCAGCCTCAAGAGTGGGAAGACGGAGAGCTCATCATACTTCCGGAGGAAGGAGAAGATGTTCCGGTTCTTCATCCGGCGTATGGTGAAAGCACAGAGCTTCTACTGGGTGGTACTGTGCGTGGTGGCCCTGAACACACTGTGTGTGGCCATGGTGCACTATAATCAGCCTCAGCGGCTTACCACCGCACTGTGTACGTACTCTAGTCTCTCCTCCAGGGCCCCTTCCCAGTCACTCTCCTCTGTATCTGGAAACCCTGGTACTGGATGCTCTGGATGGTACCCCATGTCTGCTGCCCAATCATGGGCCTGGACTATGTTCAAGGCCTGATGATCTCTCCCATCCTTCATTGACCTGACTATAGATGCCTATCATGACTGTATATGAAATGAGGGGTTCATATAGGAGTAGATCATGGCATGACCAGGAGCTAATCAGACTAGTAGACTCAGTCATCTTTCTTTTTTGCCCTGAGGATGCTGTTGCCATCCTGGATGCCTGGGTAGGCAGAGTTGGCGTTCTGCATTCTCCCAGGGATCTCCTGATCATTCTTTCTCTTTACCATGGCTGAACGGGGGAGTTTCCATGTCCCCCACAGGGCCAACTGGTTAGCTCAAGTCCATGAGCCTCCACCGGGTTCCAAGTTATGCTCAGCTGGTCTCGACTACAGTTCAGAAAAGGCAGACCCTGGAGGTTTGAGACTTCCTGTTTGAGTCTAGTGTCAGAACTCCTCAGAGAATGACCCTCCATGTCACATGGGGCATGGTCTCACTCAAGTGTTAAAGGACCTACTATGGCTCCATTGTCAGTGTGTTCTTTCCATTTCCTCAGAGCTCAGCTGCAGTTATTCTTCTTGTTGTCTGCAGTTGGTGTGGAGGAATAGAGCCTGTTTTATGTTCACTTTCTCCAGAGGGGCTTTGTGTGCCAAAAGTTTTCCAAGTCATCCAGAAGAGCTCTTTCTGACCTAATGAGACTCCATTCTGGCCTCCGATGGCTGAGTGTTCTTCCCTGATGTAACCATTCTCCATGTTCTGTGGATGACTGAGCCTGCTCATCCCCTGAAGGGCTCCCATGAGGTGTAGGCACTGACAGCCCCGTAGAGCCAGTCACAGGCATGCATGTGCATATTGTTTTGGGAGTAGGGTTCGAGGCTATAGCTTCCTAAACTTCTGTGTTGAAATAGATTACTTGCCTCATAGGGAAAAGGTGTTAGAGGTAGCAGCTGTCGCCCTGACTTGTGCTCCCAGGGTAGGGTGAAGGTCAGACATAGTGTGTATCATGCAACAGCAGGTCCTGGCCTGCTGGCCCTGACAGCAGCGCCTATCAGGGGTGATTTGATATCTCAGGACTTTTTTTTGGGGGGGGGGGCCTAAGTTTGTTGTTTTTGTTAGTTAGCTCACATTTCCCCCTACCCCTGTTGGGGTTGGGCGGGAACCAAAGGCTCTGATCCCTGCTGTCTCAATTGTTCAGGCTTGTGCTTTTCCCACGGGAGCCAGTGCTATCTTTTCAGTCTTTTAGCTACTCCAGGGTGTTTGCTGTAGGTTATGTGTATATACTGTGGGTCATTGTCTGCTTGCATGTGTGGGGCACAGGGTAGATGTGCCCCAATATTGGGTCAGCCACAGATAGGCCTGCCAAAAGATGTACTCCTTGGTACTTTAGTGTTTTCTTTTCTTAGTGGTTTCCTGTAATTCCTGGCTCTCTTGGTCTCAATGAAAAAAAAATTGCCGAAGGAAGGTGGGTATTTACAGGCTCTGAATGTTTCTCCTTAGTGTCTCCTTTATCTTTGCTAGACTGACCCAGTGAGGTAGGGCAGGCTTGCCAGAGGCTGAGAGAGTGAGTGCTGTATGTTGAACAGACCCACTGGAGCTCAGCCACACTACAGATGGGCTCTGTCCATCTGGCTGCCCAGCCCCTAACGATCCCAGAGCACTTCCAGGACTTTTGAAGCCAAAACTTGGATAATGAAGGGGGAAGCTGTTGAGTCTTACCACCCTGTGAACCCTGTAAAGTCTTACTGATTAGATAGAGATCATTATTCTCTGTTCCTCTGGCACACTGGCTTCGTACTACAAAACAACAACAACAACAAAAACAAAACAAAACTATTTTGGGGTGTGTGTGTGTGTGAGTTAATTCTCTCCTTTTACTATATGGGTCCTGGGGATCAAACTGGGATTGTCAGGCTTGATGACAAGCACCTTTACCACTGAGCCATTTCATTGACCTTAGAAAAACACATTTAACCATCTCTCTCTGCTTCCCTTTAGCTTGTAAGTCCTAGAGAAAAATGATAGATATTGTTTTCCATGCCAGCTCCCAGTAGCTCTGGTGCCTGCCAGTGGAATGCATAACATAGGAATGATTGAAGGAACCCTTTCCTTGACTCAGAGGGGGGTTTTGTCTAATGCTGTGGCAATCTTGACAGAATATAAGGGCAGTTTTGACCTCTTTCTCTGAAAGGTTAACCCCATGGCAAATCTTGTCAAAACCCTCTTATTTATTTTTCTGAAAAGTAAGGTCAGAGCATGGCCAACCTCACTTTAGCATATAGATGGCAGGTGTTCCCATTTCTATGGGAAGCTCAGTGGCATAGGAGTCACTCTTTTGGATATGGAGGTACTTTGGGCTTCAGATAGGCGTGTTGGACCCTTCCATTCTACTGTGTCTCTTTTGTCTATTGAGTTGCTACAGGCTGGTATGTGTAGCTCTAGCTTTTCCCTTATACTTCACACCTGTTGACTAGCACTTTTAGACCAGGTGTTGGTCATGTAGCCAGTGTCAAGCCTGATGGGGGAGGGCCCTGTTTCTGACAGGCTCCTCCACCTACTTATTTGCATCCCTTGCTAGGGTAAGTTTTCACAATGGCACCAGGGGGAGTTCTTATGGGCTTGAGTTGCTCTTGGGTTATAAAATAGATTCCCTCTTTGTGTTTGTATGATGCAATGGAGCTGGCATCTCAGCTCCATTGTATAATTGTATAATTGCCTCTAGCTGAAGCATTTGGAGAGTTGTGGGTGCAGTTGAATCTCAGGGCACATTACATGGAGAAGGTATAGTCTTCTATTTTCTGTTTTATTGGGAGCTGTGACTGCCTGGGGTCCCATGTCCTAGACAGAGGCCCTGGGATGGTTAGGCTTGTGGCTTTCTGCTGTCAGGGATCTTGGAGGCTTGCCTTTCCTTCTTTGTCACAACTTTGTGGTCTGTGTGGCTCTGCTCTGGGTTCAGAGGCCACAAACTATTGGTACTTTTGGTAGCTCGTGCTGGATGGGTGGTGGAGAAGTTTCCATTTAGTAGCTGAGACAAACACATTGAGTAAAGTTAAAATCAAACATGGTTTTCTTGGGGTCCTAAGAAAGGATATCAGGAAGTTTTTATGGGTAACTCTTATGAGGAGGCTGAGATCTTTAATGGAGACCAGAGCACAGAGCTGAAGGTAGGAGGGTCTTTGGGCTATGCCCAGCCTTATGTTCCAGCCTCCTCTGAGGTGTCCCAGCACACTCCTGAGTTGAGCTTGTAGTTGTGTCTTACAGACACTGAGGACTTGCTACCATATAGCCTGGGACTAGTGCATCTCATCATTTTTCAACTCTTTATCCCTTTCCTGAGCTGTGGCCAGAGCAGGGGGTGCAGACCAAGCCCAGAAGGGTCAGAGGTGTGGTAGTGCCAGACTTGTGATAGAGGCAGGTGAGAGGAGCCTGAGTTAAACCTTTTCTTCTCTGACTTCTCTAGACTTTGCAGAGTTTGTTTTCCTGGGTCTCTTCCTCACAGAGATGTCCCTGAAGATGTATGGCCTGGGGCCCAGAAGCTACTTTCGGTCTTCCTTCAACTGCTTTGACTTCGGGGTGAGTAATATGCCTTACTGGGTCCTCTAATGGGTGAGTCTGAGCTGTGCACAGCCCCTTCCCATGTACACTCAGAGTGGGTAAGCTCTGCGATGAGCCTGGGAGGCGAAGCAGCTGGAGCGGCTTCACCTAGTGGCCAGAATGTCAGCAGCTGCTTTTCTGAAGGCTCTGCCCTTTTTCTCCCCTATCCTCTGTATAGACTATGATTAGGCCCAGGCTCTGCAGCTCCTTCTATACCTGGGATCTTGCCACTCAGGAGCTTAGTTTTTCTAGTAGAGCTTGGGGACTGTGGCCTAGCATCCTACCATCCTGCAGGCTGGCCTGGGCACCTGTACCTGTGATCCTAGGAAAGAACAGGTTGTAGTCTTGCCTTTGGAGAGTGTATGGTAGGCCTGACCTGCTCTCTTCCAAAGTCTATGGGTGAAAGAGTTCTCAGTGTTGCTGTTGCTCACACTGAGAGTAGAGACCAGGCTCAGGGTGGGGCCATATGACACAGCATGCAGGATGTGCTTAGCTCAAAGCCCCAGGATTGGTCCTGGTGGTACCTGCCCAAGTGATGCATACAAGTCCACAGCCATGTGGAACGACTTGGAATGCTAGAAGCTGACAGGGAGGGAGCCTTGGCCAGATGGAAGGAAAACTCAGCATAGCTTGAAGTTTTCCTCTTCTCAGGCTCAGGTGTGCAGTTCTTGAAGTCTTCAGTCTGTTGACTTGTGAAAGTATGACAAGTGATCTCCTGCACACCCAGGATCCTATCCCACAGCAGCAGCAGGATAACTTTCATAAGCATTTCCATTTACAAAAGGGCCTGCAGGAAGCACAGAGGAGCCACAGGCACAGACGAGGGAAGAGTACACAGTCTCAACTGTGTACAACCAGGTGTCCATGGGGCTCTGCTCTGCCCCAAGAGCTCTTTCTCTTTCTGTGAAAAGTAGTGCATGTTTGAAGCTGGGCAGTTTTCACAGCCTGCTCCTGGCAATAGGGTTTTGGGAATCAAATGACCTATTTAAAAAAAAAAAGATTTTATTTTTAATTAAAAATTTTTGTGTTGGTGCCTATGGAGGCTAGAAGTATCAAATGTCCCCAGAACTGGAGTTACAAGTTGATGTAAGCTATCCAGTGTAGGTACTGGGAAGCAAACTCAGGTGCTCTGCAAGATCAGTACATGCTGTCAACTACTGAGTATTCTCTCTAGCTCCAGAGACCTAGTTTTGTTTTGTATTGCCTTGGTCCTTTTCAGTTAACCTGGTATGCCTCTACATATACTTCTCTTAAGGGCATTTTGAGGGATGGAGAGATGGCTCTGCAGATAAGAGCACTGGCTGCTCTTCCAGAGGATCTGGGTTCAAGTCCCAGCACCCACAATGGTGGGTCACAGCTGCTAACAGGTGCCAGTCCTAGGGGATACAATACTCTCCCTGGCCTTTGTGGCTACTACCATGTGGTGCATAGACATGCACACGTGTAAAACATCAAATAAAAATTTTAAAGAAGCATTGAGGCTATTTTTATGGATATATCATAGACCTTCTTGGAGTATATTTATTCCATTAGGTAAAAAATCAACTCCTACCAAATAGCTCCTCTGCTGATGTTTCCTTGAGATATGTTAAGGTTATTATCATGGAGGACTCACCCTCTCAGGAACAAGCAGGGATTATACCCAACTCTTTCATTCACTTTTTTGGTACAGAGTGGTAGTGCACCCCAATCTCTTACTACCTCAAGACTAGGTGGGAAGTACATTCTAACCTCTTAAGTCCTTTATGAATAGCCTGTGAGGCATACAGTAACCAGGACCAAGTTGGGAGTCACACTTTTGATTTCCTTGTCAGAACTGCCTTGAGCCTTTTTCAGATCCAAATTGAAGTCAGGATGTTATTCTTGACATCACCTTTAGACCATACCCTTTCTCAGTGTTGGCACCACTTTGTATCTGAACCAGCAGGTCCTGGCTCCCCTCTGTTAGATTGTTCTTACCTTTTGCATTTAACCTAAGCAGAAACAGAGTCCAGGCAGTTCTCCAGCGCTTGGCTTGGAAACCTGCAGAGGCAGATTGTACCTCATGGTTTACTGAGCTCATTTTCTACTGTTCCCACATTACAAGCACCATGGCACATACCTCCTCTGGTTGTCCACAAGGCTTTTCTTGTGTTCTTGTAGGTCCTGAGGGGCAGTATTCTCAGTATCCAGGGAACTTTACACTTTCACAGACAGGCTACTTAGTACTCGTTCTCTGGCTCCAAAACTAGTACTACTTTTTTTTTGTTTTGTTTGTTTTATTATGACAATGTACTACTATGTTTCTAAAACCCATGCTGATTTTTTCTACTTAGAGAGCAACTATGTCGTGGTAAGTGCCTTAAAGCAATAAACATATTGTGCCTCACCGTGTCTATGCGTGATGACTTCCAATGTGACCCATCTGAACACCTCTGGCGCAGAGGTCTTACTTGTCTCAGGTTCATCTGGGATAGATGAATTCACTCCAGGTTCATGTTGGGGCTATTGGCCAGGCTCACTGGCCAGCCTGCCACAAGCTCTGTTCTTGGTCACCCAAGCCTCTCCACAAGCTAATAGAGTATCTTTGCTACAGCGTATCTGATGTTACAGGAAGAAGAGTCCAGAGCACCAAGATAGACAGCACAGTATCTGTGGCTTGTGCAACTTTCTCTGGGGTTACCAAGCCCCTGTAAGACACATACTAGCGCAGAGGAGGCAGGGTAGGTATTTACTGGGAGAAGTAGCCACACCATTGAACATGCTAGGACATGTGCCATGTGTTCATTAGTTTCAAGTTTCATCCATATATGCACACATGTCCACATAGAGATGTCCCTGTGTTGATGCTGTGTGTTGCAGGTGATTGTGGGGAGTATCTTTGAAGTAGTGTGGGCTGCCATCAAGCCAGGAACCTCCTTTGGAATCAGTGTGCTGCGGGCTCTCCGATTGCTGAGGATTTTCAAAGTCACAAAGTATGTTATCTGTGTGCTCTTGGCTGGGTTACATGGGGATGGATGGCTGGTATCTGGAATCTTATTCTGTGGCTTAATGGCTCAAATACAATATTGGTTGTGAAACAGCACATTTGGGGACTATCAGAGCCTTTGGGCCTATGGCATCCCTAGGGTTGTCCTTACTGGCCACAGTGTTGTGGTCATTTTTCTGGTTCTCTTTATAGTTTGTTACACCTGCAATTTTATATCACCTTCTCTTAAAGCTGCCAGTTTTATGTTCCAAGTCTTCAAAAGTGACTTTATGGTGAATAGAGAAACCAGAAATTCTTGTTTGTTTTTTAAAAAATACAACTAGCGGTCATCATATTAAATAAGCAGAATAAGTCATATTCAGAAAGACACATATTGTATGTTCCTTCTAGTTTGTGAATTCTACACACACAACATCAAAACAGACAAGACTGTTTGGGGGAAGGAAGGGAACAAGTTGAAGAGTGTGAGGGGTGAATGTGGTAAAAAAAAAATACATGATACATTTGAAAGAAAATGTCTTTATGAATAAAAATAAAATAAAGCAGAAATCTCAGCAGAAGCAGAAGTCTTTCCATTGTCCTATCCCAGGTTTGCCCACCCCCTGTGCAGAGGGTGGGAGGCCTTGGCCCTTTCTCATAGCAGCCAGCCTAGTGCCTACATGGCTCCTTTTCCCAGGCTTGATTTTTCCACCTTCCCAATCCCACCCTTGATAATTATAATAGTAACAAGATTCTGTCTTTAGTTCCATCTGACATAAAATTTAGCTCTGGAAGAAAGTGAGGCGACTGAAGCCCAGGGAGGTGATGTGGGCTTGAGCTCGGTGCTGAGACCCCTGCTTACAATCAAAGATGCAGGTGGGAGGAGTGGGAAGAGTGGAAGGAAGACACTCTCCGTGATGATCTTATCAGCAATAGAGGCTGGTGTGTGCTGAGCTTGCTCTGTGTCTCAGAGGTCCTTGTGCTTTGTGCTGTCCCAGTAACTGTGATACCAAAACATGTTGACACTGAGCTTAAGCATGCAGCACATGGGCCGACAGTTACTTCCCAGGTAGACTGAAGTTCTGCTAATCCTTTCCAACTATTTTAATTCAAACTCCAAACTGTCTGAGGATAGAGATGCATGAATGAAGGAGAGGTTTATGTCCAGCTAGGTTCACAAATCTGCTGAGCATGTCCTTTGAGTTGTCCTGAGTCTACTTGAGCACCAATGGTGTGGCGTTAAGACAGACTCCAGAAATATGCCTTAACCCAAGTCTTGGGCCTTCAGATTCTCCCAAGGACATCCATGACCCTGTCCTGAGGCAAGTTGGCTCTTTCCAGGCCAGAAGGCTGGACACTTAAAGAGCTTTTTAATACTTATAGATCTACTCATTTTCTTTTAAGAGAGGCTGTAGAGGGTGGCTGAGCCACTGCCACGGGAACCAGCAAGAGTTCTCCCAGAAGGAGAGTACAGTAGGGGTCCTGGAAGACCCTGAGGGTGAGGGAGGCTTGCATCTGTTCTGCTGTCCCTCATTCTTTTTGTCATGGTAACAGAATAGCATGTTAAAGGTACAGAGGCAGGTGGCATATCTCCTGGGGGAAGGCTAAAGTCTCCTAGGAGAGATATTCTGGAGTCTGGGATGGCAATTGGATCTATCACTGAGCAGCAGAATCATTACAGGTATAGATGGGCCCTTTATGCCATGAAGACTGGTTGTAAATGAGGGAGTTATATTTTGTCTTCAATGAATGTGGTGAAAGGGACTTTAAGAAATGCCAGGTCAGCCATTTCTTGGCTGGCCAGTTGAACATTGGATGGTTAAGTAGCTAGAGCAGTGGTTCTCAACCTGTGGATCGTGACTCCTTCCACAGGGTCACATATCAGATATCCTGCATATCAGATATTTACATTATGATTCATAACAGTAGCAAAGTTACAGTTATGAAGTAGCAATGAAATAATTTTATGATCAAGGTTCACAATAACATGAAGAACCATATTAAAGGGTTGCAGTACTTTGAGAACCACTGTGCTGGAAGGTTGGAGTGTAAAGTCTGGGTTTGGACCTGGCCACCTAACAGGAAGTGGCATCTTTCTATTAAGAACAGTGCAGTTTGGGAGAGAAGGTAAGGCTGGCACTGCAGTCATGTGTCTGCTGTTGCTATCTCATGGCTGGATTGAGAGTAGAGGATTGTAGATTTTTATTTCTGGAGCAATGCATGCTTCATGTGGAGGCGAGAGCAAGGCTAAATGCAGGGAGCTGGATGCATGTGAAGCAGCATTCAGTGACTCCGCTAGGTTTCAGCCCTCCTTCCTGCCTCACAGGTATTGGAACTCCCTGAGGAACCTGGTGGTTTCCCTCCTCAATTCCATGAAGTCCATCATCAGCCTTCTCTTCCTGCTTTTCCTCTTCATCGTGGTCTTCGCTCTGTTGGGGATGCAGCTGTTTGGGGGACAGTAAGTAGCCCAGGATTAGGGGAGCAGGCCAGGGCCCCGGTGAAGTCAAGCTCAGAGCAGACACTGTTACCCCAGGCCTTTTCCACCTGCCTCCTTCCTGAAGGTTCTCCAATGGGTCTGAGAATGCTGAGAGCACTGGTAATGAGCATGCTGATGTCAAGGAACTGGTCCCCAGGCTGCTCCTGATGGGACTTAAGACTTCTCTTTTTTTCTCAGGTTCAACTTTCAAGATGAGACTCCAACCACCAATTTTGATACCTTCCCAGCTGCCATCCTCACTGTCTTCCAGGTGAGGGTTCTTGTACTCTCCTTGGTTCTCAGTCTCTCCTAGGAGTGAGGAAAAAGTGAAGTTACATGTTTAAACACAACACAACACAGCAAAAAAGCTTTGGCAGGTCCAAGGGAAACTGGGTTGCTACTCTGAGGGTGGTGGTGGTAGGGCAGGTGAAGCTCCTTGGGTTGTCTGTGTCATTTCATTAATTTATTAACTCTAAGGCCCGAAACCAGTTGTTTTCTATCCTCAGAGAAAATCCAGAGCTCTTCCTGAACTTCTCCTGTAGGGTCCCAGGCCCAATAGCCCACTACTCTCTTTTCATTCTAGGATATGTACCTACCAATGCCTCCTGGAAAGCTGTGGCTGTTGGCTCATTGTTTGTTTGATGGGGGCCTTAAGTGATCAGCCCCTCTCTTGGACAGTTTTGTTTTGGGTACTTTTGGTTGGATACTGTCTCCCTTGATATTAGCCTTCTAATGCTGCCAGAACTGGGCTCGCTGTTCGTGTAGTATCCAGTAGATCTGTTTCATGATTCTTGCTTGGATACCTTGTTTGAGAGTAGACAGGACAGGATAGCTGTTGACCTGTCATGATAACTGTTGCAGACTGACAGGCTGGATGGAGATTAGCTCAGGTCTTAGCCCCTGAAGAGGCAGAGCTGAGCCCACTTATATGGAAGAGCCTTTGTTCCTCCTCCCAGAGGGAGGGCATATTTCCAGCTGCTGATCCAAGAGAATAACTTGGTCCTAGGATTTATATCTGTGCCCATTCTTGGGTTCTGCAAGGTCACCTGTCCTTATTCCATGGACTCCCTTTATTTCACAAATATTTTAGCTTGCTAACAGATCAGCGGCTTTCCAAGTTTGAGCCTTTAGTGTAGGATGAGGTCTGTCAGCCTCTGGAGACAGAAGAGTTTGCTACAGCCTGGGTTCTTGCAGAGTACATTGTGTCTGTTTGGGGAGTAGATGCTCATGATGAGAAGGATTGTTTCTTCCTATGGTTTGTAGGTCTACGGTGCCCAGGTACCAAGGAAGGGAAATTGGGAGAACCGTATCTAAAGTCTGCAGCAAGTATGTTGGAGACAAGAAGTGTGGGCAGGCTGTCCTCTCCTTAATAGGACATCTTGGACTGGAGTGTTAAGATCTACGAAGGGAGACCTTGCCTCTGGACTATGATGAAAGTATGGGTGGGAGGGTGCAAAGAAGGAAGAAACCCCTAATTTTCTCATGGCGGCCTGCAAATTAAATACTGTGAAATACTGATACCCTAGAAGGGGTTAGCATCCAAAGTTGGGAGGTGAGACTGCTTTCAAAGAAAAGTGAATACAGAGCAAGTACAGAAGTGCAGGTGACTCTGAGCTAAGGAACAAAGGAAGAAACCCCCAAGTTGAGGAAAAGCACCTAAGTCAAAGAATAAGAACCAAGTAGAAATCCTAGGAACGAAAGTTATAGCAATTCAAGTTAAAAGTATAGGCAGACTGCACTCTGGACACCATCCAAGGGATGGTGGCAGGCAGTTTGGAAGAGCGAGACACCTGCTGACTGTAGCATGGGGACAAGATAATTGGTATACTGGATGTGCCGGGCTTGGAGGTCAGAGAGGCTGGGGCTGGGGTGCAGCTGAGTGGTAGAGATTTTGCCTAGCATGCACTGAGCCTGAGTTTAGGTCCAGAAAATTTCCACCAAAGGAAATGAGTAAAAAGATGGAGAAGTGGTGAGTTCTAGGCAGACTCAGAGAACGTGTTCCCAGAGGCTGAGTGGAGTATAGACTGAGACACACTACAGTGAAGAAAAGCACACCCTGAGACGGTCCTAGAGTAGCATTTTATATCAAAAGAGCTCTTCTGATGGCTGATGCCATAACTGACAGATACCAGAAGGTCATGGAAAGTAACTTTGGAATATTGGGGTACAGTCTCAGAGCCTAGAACTGTGATTCAGCATTAGGGAGGACCAGAACATTTTTTAAAATATTTATTTTTTGTTTTATGTATATGAGCATGTTGTCTTCATGCACGGCAGAAGAGGGCATCCGATCTTATTAGAAATGGTTGTTAGCTACCATGTGGTTGCTGGGAATTGAATCTAGGACCACTAGAAGAGCAGCCAGTGCTCTTAACTTCTGAGCCATCTCTCCAGGCCCACAGACTGCCCAGGGGCTGCTAGAAGTACTTCAGATGGCCACTAAGGAAAAAAAGTACACTGAAGAAGAAATAGAAGGTCAGGGCCACGTCAGACCAAAGGCCATAAGTTAAGACAGCTTTATTAATTAATTCTCCTAAATATTTAAAGGTTATTTCAATTTTATGTGGACTACAGAGAATATGTAATTTCCTTACTTATTTTATGAGCTTAAAATATCATTGATATGAAATACTAAATGAGGATAATACAAGAAAAGAAAAATGTATGTCATGATCACAGAGGCGAAAACACCCAGAAGAAAAAATCCTTTATAAGTCAAATACAGATATACTTAAACTGTTTTTCATAAACTCTGTGTGATTGCTCATATGTCCAATTCTAGCACTCAGGAAGATGAGACACGAGGATTTGTAAGTTTGAGGCAAACCTGAGCTATGTAGCAAGAAGCACCCTTCCTCCTCCCCCAAAATGGTAGAGCAGAATCATAAAATAATAAGGAACAAGAGAAAAATTGTCTTTATAAATTCCTCGAAATTTTCTTAGACTATAAGACAACTTAATGTTAGGAAGTCCTTGAATGTACTCATAATGTTTACAAGTTAAGGAAGAGGTATTTGGACAGGAGACAAAGTACATCTGGCAGGGTAAAGAGACAGTATGAAGTTCAGCAGGCCATACCAGTGTCATTAGCCTTGGTGCAGTAGAATAAGAAAAAAAAATTCAGGATTTTTTAAGAATTGACAAGAAAGGAAAATATTCATTAAAAATAAAATATAGGTACTGCCATTGCATATATGGTGGGATAAGCTGGTTAGTCATCCAGAAGAACATGAAACTGGGCTGGTGACATGGCTTGTTGGGTAAGAGCACTTGCTATGCAATCCTGACAACCCAAGTCCAACTCCCAGAACTCACATGAAGTTAGAAGGAAAGAACTAAGCACTCTGGCCTCTGCACATACAGTGCAATGTGGGGGTACCCACTCCACCCCCCGCTTTCTCACACACTAATCATAAACACAATCAGGATTTCTACATTATACCTAGTATGACCAAAAAAAAAAAATTTAGAGCACACATAAGTGCCATGTTATTAACTAAAAGGTAGGGAAGGCGTTAAAGAAAATGTTGTTTTCAGTATAAACAACGACAACACACACAAAAAAAAAAACAGAACAAAAACCACTGACTATATCATCCACTGGTAGTACAAATACAGTACAAAACCAGTACAAACACACAGCACAAAGGCAATAATCAACCAATTTGGTCCGTTGAAAGAAACCATTAATATAACGTTGAAAATTCCAGAGCCAGGGAGATCTTTCTAGTGTCAACAAATAACAAAGGATTAGTTTCTAGAATTTATTGAAAACACTTATAGATCAAAAAGAAAAGGTACTGTAGTAGGAGAAGTCTAAAATACAGAGCAGCAGCAGAAGAAAGGAAAGACTGGTAAAGAAACTAGTAAATAAGCCAGTGAAACTGTGGTCAGTCCTACTGACTACATCCTGATTACATCATCCAGAGAGATGCAAATTAAACCTACAGTTACCATCCTCCCCACCTCTCATTGTAGCCAAAATTACATCAGAGTTTAGAGAAGCCATGGACTCTCTTCTCCGCGTCCTGATGGTGGGTGGTTAAAATCATGCTGAACAGTGATTTCCTAGCATCCTATGAAACCCATGTATCAGCGAGTCCTGTGCTAGATGCGTGCAGCTCAGGTGTACTGATGTGTGTGAGAGGGCTCAGCAACATCTGTAATGGCAAGGCTGGATGCTCATCATCTAGGGAAAACAGCTGACCTGGAGGTAAATGTGTCAGCATGGATACAACTCACAAAAGTAATTTTGAGCACAACAAATAAGTATCAGGGGAATTTGATATTGTTATATAATATTGGATACTGTATAAAAGTTTGCATGAAATGATAAACACTAAAGTCAGGAAATTGGTAGTGGGGTGCTGGTGAGTCCCAGCAAGAGACTTCAGCCTCATTTAGATGCTTATCTTTATTTTTAAAACTTACATTTTATTTTAAGTTATTTTTTTATGTGGGTATGTGTGAGTGTAAATGTCCCAAAGACCAGAAGAAGGGATTGGATCTCCTGGAATTGGAGTTATAGGCAGTTGTGAGCTGCTGCTGTGGGTGCTGAGAACTGAATTCCAGACCTTTAACTACCGTCTCTCCAGCCATGGGTGCTTAATTTCTTAGCCTGCTTGATAGATATATGAGTACTACAATTTGTTTTCTGTTTAAAATGTTGCATAATCAGAGGTTAGAAAGATGGCTTCGGAGTTCCAGGGGATCTGACAGATAGTTGTGAACTGCCGTGTGGATGCTAGGAATTGAACTTGGATCCTCTGCAAGAGCAACAAGTGTTCTAAACTGCTGAGCCATCTTTCCAGTATGAAATTTATAATCTTAAATACAAGGATCAAAATCTAAAAGTAAACAAGTTATATACTTTAATAGGATTAATAATTTAGAAAAAAGGTTTTTTTTTTTTTGTTGTTGTTGTTGTTTTGAAATCCCTGTATATTTTATGGGAGCTTTAGCCAATAGATTTGAAAACTTAGATGACACATACATTTTTTAAATGAGTAAACAGTAATTACAAAATTTGGATTAAGAAGAAAAGAGTTGGACACTGTCTTTCTGCTTTCTGTCCTGAACCCATTAGCTGTAAGTTGAGTTTTATATCATCCTCAAGGAGCAGGTACTAGTTAGCAGAAGCAAGACATTGCAGAGGAAAAAAGGTTTTCCACAGCATCAGTGTGTTTTGACACCATGGTCACAGGAACAGTGCAAGTCAAGCAGCATATGGACCAGAAAGTAAGCCCTGGGATGGTGGGGTGACTCCTGGGGCCCTGCCTGTTTCAGCTGCCAATTTGGGTTCAACAGTAACAGCCATGATGTGGATGGAAAATACCCAAGAGTGACCAGGACTTGGAGGGAGTTACCTGTTGTAACAAGTCTCAGGACTCTCTGGGTGGCCCTAGTCATGATGGTGGCATGACATGTGGAAAGATACAATGCTGAAGAGTAAAATGTGGCGCTTTGGGACATGCTTTCCACGGATAGAAAATCGGCTATCTGAGAAATATGATTCAGTGGCGAAGGCTGCGGGATTCAATGCACGGAAAAATAGACTCTCCTGAGAAAAACAGGATACCCGTACTACACAGGGTTCCAGATGGATTAGAAACTTATGTAAAAAGTCATACTTTAAAATGATCAAATAAATATCTGATCAGAATAAAGGATGGAAAGGAGGGCAGTGCAGGGAGAGAGCCCATGACCCTTGGGGCAAGTGAGTTCTTCAGGCTCCTAGACCAGAACTGTCAATGCTACTTAAATATGTTTAAAAAAATAAAAGTAGAGATGATGGTTTGCTGAAGGGCAAAAATTGCATTTAGTCTGTGAGGGTGAAACTATATGGCTAAAGATGGTTGGAACCTGGAGAGTCAAAGGCTGAGGTTCCATCATGTGGCTTTGAGCAGCTTGTTCCCTTCTCTGACTCTTGCTGTTCTCAGTGAAACACTAGTGTGGTCAGGGTGGCCCCAGATGGCTTCACCTTCCTGTGCCTGGACCATTTCCTGTTGCCTGGACTTTGGAATTCCTGTAATCTAAACATGTGTACATGGCCACACTGCCCAATGATGTATATAAGCCCTGATTCAAGTCTATGTTTGTGTGTACATGAACGTTTGTGCATGTGTGCTGTGTACCCTCGGGTGTGGTACTGATAGGCTCTATATTAATTTTTCTTCTTTTAGATCCTGACAGGAGAGGACTGGAATGCTGTGATGTATCATGGGATTGAGTCACAAGGTGGAGTCAGCAAAGGCATGTTTTCTTCCTTTTACTTCATCGTCCTAACGTTGTTTGGAAACTGTATCCTTCTTGGGGCTAAGTGCAGTAGTTTGTATTCAGATTCTTCCTGTGGCCATCTCATGGTGGTAAGGCATATGTAAAGATAAAATTCTAAAGAGTAGAGTACCCCAGAAGGGCTGGGGTATGCAAGCAGTTCCTCAGAATGTGGATGATGTACATCCCCAGGATGCCAGAGCACCGAGTGTGGAGGCACCGTATAGGGAAGGAGCATCTAGAAGTTGAGGCTACCAGGGGCTCAGGAAACACTTTGAGTAGCCTTGGAGTCCTTGCAAGAAGATATGGATATGGAATGGGTAGGGAAAGAGGCTTTCTACCCTGTTAAGTTTGAGTAAATTTTGGCACAGGACTTTTAAAAAACCTCCCCTGCTGGAAATAGAAATTTATAGAGCTTGACTCTGACCTTTGCTTCAGGCCAGAGAGAGGCAGGGGAGAGTGGGCTATCTACCCTCTGAACCAAGGCAGACCCAGCAGCAGCAGCCCAGGGAGAGCATGGGGAGAAAAATGGGGCCAAGAAGAATCCACATGACTTATGCCTGCCAGAGTGAGAGGTGGAAGAAACAGGTGTGAATGTGGTTTGAATGCAGGTGAGGCAGGAAATGCAGCCTCAGGAGGGTTAAGGTTAGTGGTTTTTTTGTGGAATGCAGCTGGGTATTTGGCCTTTGAGGGGTGGTGGGGGTCTCAGCCTTAACTAATAGCTCTGGTTTAGGGTCTGAGAATGTGTATTATAACAGATTCACAAGCAGAGTCTGATATGCTGGTCTAGGAATCTCATTTAGAGAAAGTGGTAGAAGATTGTGGAGCCCAGAAACACATTGTAAGATGGAGCCAAATATCTGTGAATTGTTGTACAGCTACCTCTGCAAAGGTGGTTCTTATACAGCTCTGGTTTCAGAGGGGGAAGGGAACTGCAGTGTTAGCTTCATGCTGGATCAAAGCCACTATACAATTTTCCACAGCAGTTAGGGTTCTCTAGAGTAACAGAATTTATAGAATGAAAAAAATATATGTACATATGTATATGTGTGTGTGTGTGTGTGTGTGTGTGTGTATGAGATTTATTAGGATGACTTACAGGCTGTGGTCTAGCTGGTCCAGCTAATCCAACAGTAGCTGTCTATGAGCAGGATGTTCAAGAACCTAGTAGTTATTTAGTCCATAAGGCTGGATGTCTCAGCTGGTCTTCAGTAGATGCTGGAATCCCAAAGAAGTAGGCTCCAATGCTAGTGAAGCAATGGACTTACTAACAAGAGAAGAGCAAGGAGGCAAAAAGCAAAAGCTTCCTTCTTCCATGTCTTTGTACAGGCTTCTAGCAGAAGGTATGGTCCAGATTAGAGGTTTTCCCAACTCAAATGATCTAGATTAAAGGTGTGTCTTCGTACCTCACAGATCAGGATTAGGAATGGATCTTCTTCTTTGAAATTAAGCAAAAATCCCTCATAGGCATGCCCTCTGTAATTGGGTTTTAGTTGATTCCAGGTGTAGTAAAGGTGACAACCAAGAATTGCCATCACAACAGTTAAACACTGACACTTAGGCCAGGCCTATCAGCTACCAAGTGTCTCTCTTCATGTTTAATTAGGGGGGTTTCTGATGAGCTTGTATTTCCCTCTGGCAGGATACACAGACGATTGCTACCCTTAGCTCTGCTTTGGGCGTGGAAAAACCTCTGGGTGTATGTAGGAGGGTTAGTTCATAGGGTATATAGTGCTTAGAGATATCCTTTGTGGTGCTGCTGCAGCCCTAAGCAGGCTCGGCTGGAACAATGCCCTGAGCCATGAACCCCAGCCAGAAACTCTGGTTGTACAGAGGCTGGTTATGGCTGCACAGTTGTTGCTTGCCTGGTATAGACCAGGGCAATGGGGAGAATGGCACTGCCTGGCAACAGTGAGTCCCCAGACCTAGGGTGAAAGAGGCTGTAAGTACTGGGCCCTGAGGAAAGCCTTCTCCCAGGGGCTATGAAATAGGGTCTGCAACATTTTGGATTATCAGGGTAAAGGACATTTAATTAATTAATCAATTAATGCCAGGGCATGCACTGGCCAGTTTGCTAGCAGTACCAAGGTTAATTCCAAATTTTGAGACAACTCAGAAGAGTAACCTATATGAGAGGTAAACCTATATGAGAGGTGAGCAATAGCAGTGCATGCCATAATCAGTAATAGGTCTTTTCCCATGTGGGAAGAAACTTATGGGAATGGCAGTGACAGAATAACCAGGTTCTGCTGAGATCCAGGGACCTAGTTCAGGTAGCTCATCCTATTTTAGTGACTATTCTGTTGCATGGAGACACTGTGACCACAGCAACTCTTATGAAAGAAAGCATTTAATTGGGGCTGGCTTACAATTTCGAAGATTTAGTCCATTGCCATCATGGCATAATGACATGGCGGTGCTGCAGTGGCAGCATGTAGGCTAACAGGGTGCTAGAGAAGTAGCTAAGAGCCTACATCTGGTCTGAAGGCAGTAGGGAGAGGCTCCGGGCCTGGAGTAGGCTTCTGAAAACTCAAAGGCCACCCCCAGTAACACATTTTCTCTAACAAGGCCACACCTCCTAATCCTTTCAAATAGTGCCCCTCTCTGGTGACCAAACATTCAAATCTCTGAGCCTGTGAGGGCCATTCTCATTCAAACAGCCATATACACTGTGTAACTGTGGCTTCCTTGTCCCTAAAGGTGGTGGCAACACTTCACCATAGAGTTGCAGGGAGTCAGTTCAGGGTGGAGTGTAAGGTTGGGCACTCAGACCATTTGTGTAACACCCTCTCATTTCCAGTGTTACTCAGGGGATTGCATTAGGGAATTCAGAATGAAACAGAAAGTAAAAATAAGAGAACTTGCAAGACAGGGAGGAACTGGGGCCCAGAAAGTGCTGGTCATAGTTGGATTTGTCTGTTGGTTGGATAGGTTCAGTCAGAGCCCAAGAGGGGTGGGGCCTGTGAAGGCAGGTGTGCTTGTTTCAAGGCTTCTCCTGCACATGGTATCAGAGAAGAGCTGGGGATAAAGGAAGGCAGGGTGTATCCTCTGAAGGAGGTGAAGGCAAACTGATTAAACATGACCTTTAATCTTTGCTTCTACAGCATTATCCCCAGAGATTGTGGATGAGAAAAAATCTCTCTCACTCTCTTTCTCCCAGTCCCTCTCTCTCTTCCTATGTGTGTGTGTGTGTGTGTGTGTGTGTGTGTGTGTGTGTGTGTTAAGAGAAGGTTGAGCCATGAGAAACTGTAGAGGTGCAATTCAGCTGGTGAGAAAAGAGGATGTGGGGGAGGGGCTTGTACACCTGGGTACACCAGGCCCTAGAACAGGCTGATGGTTTCAGGGGAGAGAGGCTGGAGACTTGGTTATATGGACATTTCTGTCTTTCATGAGCAACCATAATGATAATATGAGACAGTGTGTAGAGCAGAGGGCTGCCTTCCTTAGCTGGACCCAACCAGACACCCTACTGAATGTTTTCCTTGCCATTGCTGTGGACAACCTTGCCAATGCCCAGGAGTTGACCAAGGTATGTAAAATGCCAGCTGCTGCCTGGAAGGGTTAGAAGGTCTGAGACTCAGTAAGCTCACTCTGGATGAAGTTATAGAGCCCTGAGGAAGACCAGCTTCGGGGTCAGGGTCCTTGTGACTTTTCTCCAGGGGAAGCTCATGAGCAGAGAGACATTAATCTGGGCTCTGGGCACATAGGATTGCCACAGAAGCAAGGAGGGACATGATCATAAAGGTACGTATATATGTGGACAGGCTCCCAGAGAAGCTGTGGCTTTGGGAGAAAGAAGGGCCATCAGGGTAGAGTATTGGCGCACAGGAGGTACATGCTAATAGGCCACCTATGTCACAGGAGTGCAGGCTCCTCATGCATGCTGAGATAGTAGCTATGTGATAAGAGCAAGACAAGATGTGTGAGTGAGCCCCAGGGAAAGGGCAGCAAGGGGACACCTATGGTGCTGCCCTCAGATGTTTGGCTTGGCTGGAACCAGAGGAGCAGTGGTGATTCTTTCTATGCATGTCTGCATCACAGCAGGATAGCGCCTGCTCTAGGCAGTGCCCAGCAGGGACAATTCAATATTCATTTCTTATATTCAAGCCCAGTGGGGGACATGATTATACACGGATCTCTCTCTCTGGTTTCCCTCTAGAAGCCACAACCCCCTATTTAGCAACCCTCAGTCCTGTGTCCTGCTACCTGCTGTGTAGCTAGGCTGCCTGCTGTTGGCCTTAAGCTTACATTTTGATTCAAGTTCTGGCTCCAGTATGAAGGCTGCTACCATGTACATCACAAATGTTCTATATGCATGCATGTACCATGTCGCCGTAAGGGGTGACATGCTGTGTGTTCACTGGTGCTCAGGTTGGCACCTGTGCACATCTCCCAAGTCTGACCTTAGCAAGTGTTTTGCTCATCCTGGGCCTGAGGGGGCAGGTTTAGATGCTTTGGAGAGAGCATAGCTATGCAGTATAGTGGCCATGAGCTTCCTTTGGCTTCCATTTAGCATGATGTCCTGGGCTTCTCTTTTGCTCTGATCTCTGGCTCCTGAGGATTCAGAAATGCTACCAGCTTGCTTGTTGTTGTCATCAGTATGGCCAGTGCTGAGTATTGCCATCCAGGTGTGGTCAGATTCCTGGCTGGGATCGTAGCTAGGGGAACTGATGTATTTCCAGAGCTGTCTTTGGTGTTAGTGTTTCTGAGAATATGTGAATTTGGAATACAAGCCATATTAACTCCTGTGAAGGAGTACACTTGAGTCCTAGCCTCTCCAAGTTCTCATGTGGGTGAGGAGGCAATGTCTTCAGGGACCTGCTTATATACACAACTCTCTACGGTGGATCCTATACAGAAATCCTCCTGCCTTGGGAATTGAGACCAATGGAGGCCTATCTCTCTGGCCACATGACACTGCCTCAATTAGGCAGGAGTTCTAGATGGGAAGGCCTATTCCATCCTTTGCCAACTAGCTTTCATTGCTGTGACAAAAAACTAGAGCAGGATAAATAGGTAGAAAATTTCATTTTGCCTTATGATTTCAGAGATTATCATCCATTGTTGCTGACTCTAATGTTCCTAGGCCTGTGGCAAAGTCAACATCAAGACAAAAAGTTATGGCAGGTCACAGTTGCTCTCTTAACAGTGGCTTTGTATTGAAATTATCTGGGCATTGACTGGCAGTTTAGTTTTTGTCATTTTTGTGTTCTTCAAGATGCAGGTGTATTTTAGGAGGGCTAGCTTTCAGGGGAGTTAACCTAGGTAGGTCTAGGCTTTGGGGTTTTAAGAAATCATGGGGGAGCCCAGTAGTTCAAATGGACAGCATGGAGGTCTTTCTTCTTGGGTCATGGACTCAGCAGTGGTACTGATCCAGAGTTTTAGAGCATAGCTTGTTGGTTTTGCATAGTGACATGGGGTCAAGTCCAGAGGGTTTGTCTCTTCCTAGGTAGGTAACTGCACACATACAGGTTCTATTGCAATGGCAAATAGCCATGTGTGGCTTCATGGGATCTGATTGGTTCAGGCAGAGAAACTCAAAGGTTGCATCTGGACCTAGTAGGAATAGGGAAGAGTTTGACCTTATTCCCAGCCTTGTGAGGTAGGCTACCTTTGTTTAAGTGGTTCAAGAGCTCCTAGAAAGATAGGGTGATGGAAAAAAAGACAGATTTTCTGTGATGAACCTGAGGTAAAAAGTAAAAATCTGGTAGTGGCTTTCTGGCTACAAAGCACAGATACAGGGTCATTAACTTGTGAACATGCTGGAGATGACACAAACTAGACAACACTGATGCAGGAAGTCCAGATACCAATGCTGCTGGCCACAGATTCAGGAGGGGAGGCATTGAAGAATGTTGAAGACAACTCATCCTGGGTCACAAGGGACTCTGTCCACCCAGGACGTGGATGTCTGCCCCGGTGTCTGGAGGGAAGAAGAGGATAGAGGCATTAGAGAGAAGAACTGATAGCCTCAGAGTGGCAGCCAGTCAATTTTTGACTTGGGAAGACAGTTTTGTTGTTCAAACAGGATGAAGAGGAGATGGAAGAAGCAGCCAATCAGAAGCTTGCTCTACAGAAGGCCAAAGAAGTTGCTGAAGTCAGCCCCATGTCTGCTGCCAATATCTCTATTGCTGCGTAAGGCTCCTGGGAGTGGGATAGTTGGGTGGCTTTGGGTAGCAGCAGAGCCCATGTCTTCCTCAGAACCTCTGCCCTGCCTAGGGCTGGCAAAGACATAGCTGTCCCCTCGAATCATCTTGAAAGGAGCCTGAGAAAAGGGCTTGGTTGAGCATAATTTGTGGTTTTCCCAGCCTGAAGGTAGACAGAGTGCGAGGGTGTGGCCTTCATGCTAGACAGGGTTACCTGGGTCTCTGATTTACAGGATGGTGTCTGGGTGGCCCTAGTGCTCCTATCTTGGCAAAGCCCTCAGGGTATTGAGGAGTCAGCATGTAGATCTTACACACAATTTTCCAGAGATGTACTTTGTAAGATAAAAGGTTCTAGTGGCATCCCAGCCACGTCCAAAAATGTCTCTGCAAGCACTTGGTAAGGCAGATCTCCTTTGTAGGAAGATCTGGTCTCCCTGCCATCCAGCTGGCTCTCATGTATAGGGAAGTTTATAGAGGGTTAGGGACTGTGGGGGAAGTTACTGTTTAGGAGTCAGGAAAGTTGGGCACATGGCCTGGCCATAGGTGACTCTCGGGAGAAGCTTATCTGCTAGCACTGAAGCTGCACTCACCCGCCACATACTTTTCATAGACTGGGCACATGGCTTTGACTCGGCCCCTTGTGGTGACTTATGCCTGTACTATTAAATTATGTGTTGGAATTGGTTGATTGTGGATATTGATGTAGTGATTGAGTGCATGTGTGTGTATGTGTGAACCCAAAGTGGTTCTGCTCCTTCCCAAAGGTCACCAGATAGTATTTTCAGAGGACTTGTCTCCAAGCCTGGCAGAAAACATTTGGCCTGGGGGGTTGTCAGCCGGAATGGCTGCAGCCCATAGGGACCAATGCTAAAAGCCAGTCAGGCTTAGGGCATGGCATTTGTTGTTTAGATGGCTCAGTGTTCTATCCTGTTGTTTCACTGTCTGGCCAGTTCAGTTGTTTAGTTGGCCAGTTTAATTCAATAACTTTATCCTAAGGTTGAATAGCCCTGGCAGGCATCCTTGCTCATTTCCTTTATGTGGGCTCTGTGAACTGGTGGTGGTCTTTTGTAGAGAGAATGGCAGGTAAGTGTTTGGCATAATCGGCTTCCTGCTTCATGTAGACCTGTGGTATGAAGTGATGTTCTTTTTTAGTACTTATTCTCTGCTGCTCCTAGAAAAGAGCAGCTCCTGCTGCCTTTAGGGCTTCCATTCCTGGAGGTGTTCTTGTCTAGACTGATGCCTAGAGAAGAGAGTTTAGAGTCCTTGGCACAGCCCAGAAGAAACTGCCTTAATGCTCCTTCCCTCACGGTCCCTGTTTAGAGACACTGTTGTAGATGTGGTGCATCCCCAAGAATGGGATGTGTACGGTTGTATGTTAATCATTCTGGTTTGAGTAGAGATTCTGGGGAGTCAGCCACCCTGGTGAGGCCTTTCCCATGTGCATGGTGCTGAGCGTGGGGGTGCTGCTGGTAGTTCTTGCCACTCATGATAAGACCTCTGGGGACCCAGGAACTGTATGTGAGTTCTCCCATGTGGTTTGCTGCCAGACTGGGAAGAATGTGGTTGTAATGAACCTCTTGTTTTGGCAGTTTTTCTTACAGCTGTGTCTTGTATCAGCATGGGGAGAAGCTCTCGGTGCTATGTGGCTGCTGAAGGACCTTCAGTATGTATGATGAGACCTTCTGTATTCTGTAGATGACAGATGATTCCAGAATTGCTGGGATGAGGTGTACTCCTGTAGCCCTGCAGAAGCTCCTCATGTTTCTAGAAGGAAGAGGCTACTAAGCCTCTTCCTGCTTCTCTCTGCAGCACATCATTCTTGCCTAGTCTTCTAGGCACACACAGAGAATCTCACTCAAGTCTTACATTGTCTCACATTGACAGTATCACATGTTCTTAAAACATTCACACATGCTTATAATCTCCCACTCACAATCTTACACACTCAAAATCTCACACTGCCAAGCCCTGTGTTCACACTCATGAGCTCATGAAATCATACTCCTAATCTTACACTCACAGCCACTCTCTCAGCAGCATTGTGATATGCTTACATGCCTGTTCACACTGGGGCTGTATGACGAAGAACTGTTTGAGTTTAGAGTGTGCAAAGATCTTGGCCTTTACAAGGGGGCACTGGAAATATTCCTGGATGTCCCCTGAAGCCATTGTAAAAGGAAAGGACTGTAAAGAGATTGTTGTTATCTCTGTTATTTTTGGGAAAACCTCTGGACATCACTTGGAAATGGCTACAATAGCCACATGGAATGTGTGTTGGTGACACAGCCTGATTGTTTCCTGTAGGGGTCTTTGTGTCCTGGAAGCCATAGGACTTGAGTCTGGGAACTGAGGGTCTGGGAGCAGAGAACAGCTACTTATGGGGGAGGTGTCGGGGGAGGTGGCGGGACATGGACAGCCTACAGGTTAGGGTATTCATCCAAGGCCTTCAGGTCAGGCTGCTGGGTCTCTGGGCATGCTGGAATTGCCATAACTCTTCCCAGACCACTCCTTCTTAGGGCAGTGTGGGCCAAGCTGTGGTGAGGGATGATCTCTGAGAGAACTGTGTCTTGTCTTCCAGCCATGTAGGATTTTCTGGTTCACTTTAGCCTCACTTTTTCTGCACATATGGAATTGGCTCTCAACTTCTCTTTAGTGCTGGTCTTGGCTAGTGCCTGTCTGGTGGATGCTTCTCTAGCCTTCTGCCAGATGTGCACTGTGGCCTGCACCTGCACTCATGTGGTACTCAAGTGTCACTTGTGTCTCAGAACGTTCTCTCTGGTTTTCTCACTCCTATTTATGTTTTGTTTCTTGCATGTGCAGTTTTGTAAAGCAAACTCGAGGTACTGTATCTCGCAGCTCATCTGTCTCCAGCGTAACCTCACCGTGAGTGGTTCTGCTATGATTCTCCATCTGTGGCTCCATAACTATGTGCATACACCCCCTCCACTCCTAACTGCTTTCCCTAAAGTCATTTGCTTCATGGGCAGTACCAGCCCAGCCTTCTGTGGGAATGGTGGGCATGTTCCCTGTTGTCCCCAAGCCCTACTCACAGGCCCAGATATTTCTGAGCTTGGCCCTCCTTTCCCTTCTGGTCTCTGTCCTTTCATCTGCTTGTCTGTGTGCAGTCACTCTAGTGCCTTGTATATATCTGTTTCTTGGATAGGGTGGAGCTCTGTGGACTCAGCTCTTCTGTGGTTCTTATGAGCCCTAGAACAGGGATGGCAGAAAGGGTTCTTGGGGACATTTCTTGGTTCCTCCTAATCCCTCCTTACTTTGGGGAGAATGTATCAGTTATTCTGAGGCAGCCCTTGTTTAGCAGGAACAAAGCTGCTATAGAATTTATAGGTCAGGAAATACTAAAAACCCCAGGGTAGGAACTGAGGGCCTAGGAGAGGAATGGGGACTGGGTTCTCACTGGAAAGAAAGTGAGGTAGGTAGCAGAATATACTGGGCTGGCTAGTTGGCCCGAGTAGCTCTTCCTGGGAGATGTGCTCTTGGCGCTTCCATTAAAGATAAGGCCAGGCATTGTAAGCAAGGGTCCCTTATTTTCCTCCTGGCTCCATCCAAGCTCCCAGGAGAAGTGCCACTGTCTTCTGCCAGTGGCTCCATGTGCTCAAGAAGGAATGTTTGTAGTTGGGCCCTCTGCATGGGTAGCCAAGGTACCCTCTGTGTCTTGTGCCTGCTTTGTGTGCCTCTTTGACCATAGCACAGGCAATCTGTCTTCTCTCAATCATGAGATGCTGCTGCATGTTGGACCCTGATGCCTGATAGGGGGAGAAAGCCTTCTGGGACTTCAGTGGTCCAAATGACAGAAGTATTACATACTGAGGATGCCTCAGTAGCAACAAATGACAGGCCAGCTTTGCCCAGAGACCTCACAGCAGGACCACAGACTCTTTAGATTTCTTTCTGAGCCTTGAGTAGTCCACAGTGCCTTGAGAGCCTCTCACCTTCCCAGTATGCTGTATAGCATCTATAAAGTGGGACCAGTACATCATGAGAGCAGTTCCTCCCCATTGGCTCTTTAGAGAGCCCTGTTAAATGTGGATTCTGCCTGAGGAGTGTTGCCAGCTATACAGCAATATAGATCAGTGAGCAGTTTGCCTTTCAAGAGAGGATTTTGAATTACTTGTGAAGTTGGTAAAGAGGAATAGAGTGAGATGTTTGTGCTAGCTGAAATGGGCAGAGGTTAAAGGGAAAAAAGCTTTAGAGAGTGCCAAGGACAGGAGAAGAATGGCTCAAATGTGAAGAATGAGATCCGGGGAATCTGTTCTGGGAGTAGCCCCACGGTTTGTGGGCCAATAAAAACAGTCTGGTGATAAAGGTCTCAGAGCAATGGGCTAGGGGCTATAGCAGCCAGAGGATGGTCCAACTAGTTGATATTTTATTCTATATTTTGAGAAACTTCTGTAAGCCCAGTGATGCCCTTCATCCCCATGGCAACCTGGCTCCTTTCTGTACTTAGGTGGTTCCTGAGAGAAAGTCATACCTGGGGCAAGGCTAGGGCTGAGTGAACCCATAGAGCTGGAGCTTCAGGCCTATTATCTTTATTGCCCATATCTCCCAACAGAGAACTGTGATACTGGCCCTAGCCCAAAGACTCATTTGAGTCAGCCACCTCTCTGCTGATTAGAGCACTCAGAATCCAGGTCTGGTCTTGGTATATTGGCCTGATTAATAGTACCAAAGTAGTGAGCAGACATCAACCCTCCCAGGATTCTTGAAGAAGGGCGCATATGTTTAGTCCCTCTTCCATTTTTTTTTGCCATGTACAAAGATGAGCCCTACCAGGGCCAAGGAAGCTCTATGGGTCTGTGGGCCTTCTTGGTGTAGTGATAGCATAGTTTGACACCTCAGCAAGGACAAGTAACAGCTGAGGGCCTTACCAGCAGATGCTTCTTGCTACCCTCTTAGCCTCAACTGAGCTCCCAGGGGAGGAGGTATAGATTCTGTTGTCTTTTGGCTTTCATTCTTACCCAGTACTAGCTCTTCACACTAGACAAAGGATAAGCTTTGCTATCCTTGCACTTTGACTGGTTCTATTCCAATTACTGTGTTGTTCCCTCGGGCACAGTTTGCACCTGTATTTTAAGGCAGATGGGGTCTGACTGAGAGCTCGTGTGTTCTTCAGGCAGCTATTCCCTTCTGTCCTGTATTCATGTGAACCTAACTCTACCAGTGACTAGCAAAGGACCCTGAGTAGGTCTTGTCCTCTTTCTAGGCTCAGTGTCCATTCTTATGAAATGGGCACAGGAGAAGCACCTGCCTTTGAGGTGCTTCCAAAAGCTCTTTGAGGTGGGTATGACATTGTTAGTGATACCACAGACAATGCCAAGTTTATCCAGAAGCCTCCAGAGATTGAAGGATGAGGCTGTAGCCTCAGGTGAGGTTTCTATTTGGCAGAGCTGGGGCTGGGGCCACCTTTTTTGAGTGATTTTATTCAGTAAAGAACCCAGAATGACAATGGCTCCCTGTTTCAGATGTGGGAACAGATGTCTGGGCCAATGACATTTGAATGAAGATGAGGCCCTTTATTGTAGAGTGAGGACTGGGTAGACTGCTCTCCTGGTGCTGGAGGATTTCAAGGGTGTGCATGGCTCTCTTCTCAGTGAAGTGAGAGGTTCCCCGCAGAGCCACAAGAGAAGAGAGCATTGGTGGCCGTGAAACAGGGTTTCCTCAGCTCCAGACCTGACTTCAGCTCCTGGTAATTGGTTGAGCCAAATAAATAATGGCTCTTTCCTAAGGGCTGCTGACTGCTTCAAAAATGCAGCAGGGATTCTATTTGCTCATGACAGAGCCACATGCTCCCTTGGAAGGTACCATGGGTAAGTGTCTCTAGAGAAATGTCCATTTGTCTAGCCCCTCCTGGGCTAGCTCCCAAGGGAGGAAGCAGGAGTGCCTCCCTCAGTTCTTTTCCATTTGCAACATGGTCTTCCCTTCCCATTTTGCCTTCCTGGCTAGCTGTCCATCTATCTGCCTTGAAATTCTGTTTACCTGCTCATGCTGGCACCTGGCATCCCCACAGCCTTCAGATTCTGGGCCATTGTCCTCCCGCTAGAGTGGCAGCTAGAGCCAGTCACCAGCCTGTTGCTGCTGTCAGTCTGCCTGTCCAGAAGGACACTGACAGGAAGAGTTGAACTGTGGCTCCCCTGGGTATTTCTCTCCTGTCCCTACATCTCTCCATCGCTTGTGTTCATCTACGGCTTCCCTGTGAGGCAGAGATAAGTGTAGGTGACACTCATGACAGTCTCCCCGCAGCAGGCAGCAGAATTCGGCCAAGGCGCGCTCCGTGTGGGAGCAGCGGGCCAGTCAGCTAAGGCTACAGAACCTGCGCGCCAGCTGTGAGGCTCTGTACAGTGAGATGGACCCTGAAGAGCGCCTGCGTTATGCCAGCACGCGCCATGTGAGGCCAGACATGAAGACACACATGGACCGACCCCTAGTGGTGGAGCCCGGTCGGGAAGGCTTGCGGGGCCCCTTTGGGAACAAGTCAAAGCCTGAGGGAACAGAGGCCACTGAAAGTGGGGATCCGCCACGCCGGCACCACCGGCACCGTGACAGGGACAAGACCTCAGCCACGGCTCCTGCTGGAGGCGAACAGGATAGGGCAGACTGTCCAAAGGTCGAAAGCACAGAGACCGGGCCCCGGGAGGAACGTGCACGCCCTCGTCGAAGTCGCAGCAAGGAGGCTGCAGGGGCTGATTTGCAAGCTCGCAGTGAGCGCAGCAGGCGTCACCACCGGCGAGGCTCTCCAGAGGAGGCCACTGAACGTGAGCCCCGGCGCCACCGTGTCCACCGGCATGCACAGGACTCAGGCAAGGAGGGCACTGCCCCGGTGCTTGGACCCAAGAACGAGCGACGCCCAAGACATCGAGGCCCCCGCACGGGCCCTCGTGAGACAGAAAACAATGAGGAGCCCACACGCAGGCACCGTGCAAGACATAAGACACTTGAGCCCCCAGAGAGAGAGGCTGCAGAGAAGGAGAGCAACAGGATGGAAGGGGATAAGGAAACCCGAAACCACCAGCCCAAGTAAGTAAGAGGCAGGGTATGGGGAGAGGAGGAGGGGGAGGGGCGTATTAGGACCCCTTATGCAAACAGGGAAAGGCTTACGGTGACACTGCCAGGCTGCTTCTGTTGGTACCACTACCACACCTCCTACACACGCTCCCAATTCTCCTCTTGGTAAATTCTTGTGGCAACCAGTGTGTACTCAGTGACACCTAGGGAGGGACAAAGGACTGAGTGAGAGTTTGGAGACCTTAGAGCTCACTGAACTGGGAAGAGCAGAAAACCTAGGAGAGGAATCAGGGAATATTGTAATGAAGGAGATGATGTTGGGAAGGGGAAAACAAGCAAAGGTGCTAGCTGAATTTATCATGAAGAAACAGATTGCTGAACCGCTTTTGGCTCTGCCTCTTCAGGAGACCTGGAAATCGGAGGTCGAGGCTGAAGCCATCATCTTTGTGCTTACCCACTGCCTCCCAGAAGTCAAATCAGGCACAGCGGGAGGCCACTGTTAGGAATCAATCTAGCTGAGAGAGTACTCTCTGTGTATAGAATTCTGTGTGTGTGTGGGGGGGCCCTTCCTAGGGTGTCACTGAGTACACACTGGTTGCCACAGGAATTTGCCAAGGGGAGACTTGGGAGTGCGTGTAGGCAATGTGGTAGTGGTACCAACAGAAGCAGGGAAATAGACTGCTCTGAATTGCTTCGTTTACCAAGGGGGTTTTGAGGCGCATGTAGACCATCATACCAACAATATGGTTGGTACAATGCTGGTTGCATTCAAAGCAGATGGGTCAGCTCCATACTTTCCCTTTAGATACTGTAAGTGTGTAGGGTGAGAGAAACCATCAAAACTGCTCAGGATTTACTTGCCTGGTATAAAGGATAGCCATAAGGAACTAAGTTTCACATGCAGCAGACTAATGAGCATTCTGGTTTCAGGGAACCTCACTGTGACCTGGAGGCCGTGACAGTCACAGGTGTGGGCCCTGTACACACGCTGCCCAGCACCTGTCTCCAGAAAGTGGAGGAACAGCCAGAGGATGCAGACAACCAGCGTAATGTCACCCGGATGGGCAGTCAGCCCTCAGACCCCAGCACCACTGTACAAGCCCCAGGGGCACTGACAGGCCCTCCCGAGGAGACCACTGTTCTTCCCAGTGAGTATCTCCCTGTGACCAGTGGCAGGCCCAGCTGCCCCAGTTCATGCTGCTCTTTATCACTGGTTGGGAATCCAGCTTGCTTCTCTGATTTTCTGCCAGTTGGCGAGAAAGTTCTTTGCTATCAGTATCTGTCCTTTGACAGCTCTTGGCTTTCTGTTGCCCCAGAGGCAGATCAATGTTAAATAACTTTGTCCTCCCCCCCACCCGCCTAAAAAATGTTTCCACGTTACTGTTTATTGTTACAGGGTTTGTGTCAGAGTGCTAGGAACACAGTGGAAGGTGGATAGATTAGCCAGAAAGACCATAAAATCTTCATCTTTTGTTGCTTCACAAAAGGTGGTAAGGGCTGGTACTGGGTGGGGGTGGGTAGGTGAGACAGAGCTGTCATCTACCTGCTTGCCCTAAGCCCTGCACCCTTGTCTGACTTGCTCCCTTTCTTCCCTTGTATGCTTCAATGTGTGTGGAACCTGAAAGGGTCATGCAGTAAGTGACAGATGTGGTCCCCACTAGGACAGGCATTAGAATGAGAACAAAACAAAACAAAAACATTCCAGGGAGAAGGCAGGGCCTGCAGAAGGCCAGGGAAGTGCTGTGCTCTGAAATAGGCCATATGAGATATACAACAACATTTGCAGTCAATCACATACTTTGAAAGACAGAACAGTGCAGGGTGGTGACGTTTAGCTGCTCAGCCACCAGTTTCTCTGAGCTTCCTCTGAGGAAAACTTGCTCTTGGCACAGTCTGCCTTCCCAGCCTACCCCTTCTTTCTCTTTAGAGTAGCCTGAGGCTTAGCCCAGGGACCCACTGGGACTTTGTTCACAATTGGCCTGTCCATGCTCGAAGCCATAGATGGTTTATCAGAATGTCACACACTTGGAATCATACATCATACACATTTTCAGGTTGGTTCAAAAAAAAGAAACAAACTATCATTATGCACTTAAGGCATTTTGGTGGCTTGGTAGTTCATGTCTTAACACATTAAGTAAGAACTCTCTGGAACTTTATCCATCCATCAACTGAAGGATGTTTCAGTTACTTTCAGTTTTGATACTTATGAACAGACACACATGCTCAGGCTTTATGTTGATGTATGCTTGTGAGCGCACACCTAGGTGTGATTGTGAAGCTGTGTGTAGTAGACTGTGTCTTCAGTGTTGCTGTGCTGCTTTGTTCTCATTAGTGATGAGTGAAGCTTGTTGCTTTACATCTTTTACTAGAATTTTGTGTTACCAATGGTTTGGACTTTAATTGTTCTAATGAAATTAGTAGGGATTGTTTAACTTTGCAACTGCCTAATGATATATGATTTTGAGTATTTTTTTAAAATTATGTTTACTTGATATCTGTGCATCTTTGGTAAGATTTTTATTCAAGTCTTTCACCTACTTTTAAATTGATACATATATATATCTTATTTGTATATGTATGTGTTTATATCTTTTTATTTTGTGTGTGTGTTTTACCTGCATGTTGGCTTTTGTATCATGTGCATGCCTGGTATCAGTAGAAACAGAAGAGAGAGAAACTGTGTACTGGAGAAACTACAGAAACTAGAGTTACAGATGCTTGTATACTGCCATTGGGCTTTTGGTTACTGAACTCAGGCCCTGTGAGAGAGCAGGAAATGCTCGTAGTCACTGAACTATCTCTTCAGTTTTTATAATTTTCACAGAGGTCTTTTATCAAATAAGTATTTTCTGCTAGTCTTTGACTTGGATTAGTTTCTTCCTAAGACAAGGTCTCGTGTATGGCTCTGATGTTGGCCTCTGTCCTTTGAGTGCTGAGATCATAAGCATTCACTAGCAGATGTGTGCTCTGCCTGGCCTTCTTGAGTATTCCTTTTTAGGCTTAATCTGATACCTGTAACTACTTCTGCTAGAAGAAGAAATCTAGGCTATTGAGTAAAAAAATTATATGTTCATTACTTATTCTATGTTTCTGAATCCTCAAATCAGGTGTTAGTTTTAATGTTGATTATGTTTGTTTTGTTTTTCCAAGTTTTAGGGTTCTTAATCTATCTGATTGCATTGGTTGATAATATCCAGGCTGTTGGGTACCCCTTCCTTGTTTGGCCAATACTGAGGTAAAGGTTCTGGCTTGCAACCTATGTATAAACTTACATTTATAGTATACATTAATTCCTATTTTAGCAATTTTTTTGACTGTCAAAAGTGTTAAAACTTGTTAACTCTTTTCAGAATTTATAGAGGTCATATTTTCTTTTAGATATGAAGATATATAGCAATGGATTTCATAGCTTGAACTGTATATGCAATGTTAAAATATACCTCAGTTAGTCATTATTTATTTGCAGACTTAGTTCATTTTATTTTTCTGGTATAAATATCCTATATGGTAGCCACTGGTGGAGCCTGGGTCCTGTGAATGGAGACTTTTATGTGGGTGATCACAAGATGGTCAGTGGGGAATTCCCACTGATAGAGAGACTCAGTGAATATTGTCTTTTTCCAGAGGTCAGGGGTCAAGTAGCTATAGGTTTTGGAGATGTCATTAAAGGTAGCGTTGGAGATGTTATCAAAGTGTCAGTGTATTTCCTAGCTTAGTAATTGTCAACCTATGGGTTGTGACCCCTTTGGGGTTGCATATCAGATATTTATGTTATATTTCCTAACAATAGCAAAATTACAGTATGAAGGAACAATGAACTAATTGTATGGTTGCGGGGCTCACTACAACATGAGGAACTGTATTAAGGAGTCTCAGCATTAGGACGGCTGAAAACCACTGCCCTAGATGTGTGTATTAGCCATCAATATCCGTCACTACCAGCAGCAGTTGCTTCTTGGACAGAGGAGCAGAAATGATGCTAGTGTGTTGAAGCAGAGATGACGCACACCCACAGAGCCACAGCGGCCTGTCACTTGGCCTGGGATAGCCACTCTTGTTTCACCAATTCCACCCAGGGAATAATGGAAAGCTTTGGCCAAGATGATGGCCCCCTGAATGACAGTGGCTACTTTCTTAGAGCATTTACCACCAAGACCAACAGGACCATTATAGTCCACAGTAGTGACAAAGGCTTGTGAAGAGAGTTACATGCAGTGGCTGGTGGTGCCTGTGGTGTTCCTCTAAGCAAGAGAGGCCACCCTGGGGCCACCTCAAGGCCCCTGAGGAACTCTTTCCTCTCTCACCAAATATGAAAGTCATATGGGTAAAACCTAGTATAATTATGCAAATAAGACAGTTATACTTATTTTGAAACGTGCTGTTAGATTCTATTAAATAATCTTTACTTAAGCTTTTGGCTAGGTACTTTGAAGTGAGGTGTGTACTGTGATATCATCATACCATGTTTAAGCATCATAAAGTTAGAATATTAATGTCATATAGTCACATCATACTCAACCTCAATACACCGTTCCTGAAAATCACATTTCAATTATGGCCATTTTTTAAAAAATTATATTTTATCTTCCTGGTATGGGGATCAAACCTAGGACCTTTTACATGTTAGGCAAAAAAAAAAAAAAAAAAAAATCTACCAATCCTTTTCCTTTAAAATAGTTAAAAAAAAAAAGAAAAAAAGAAAGAAACACACATATACACAAAATTATCATATTGCATGATAACTTATCCCCACAGATTTATAAAATATGAAAAGAAATTAAAACATTGACAAGTCACAAACTACCATGTTAGGGTATAAAATGTTTAACATAATTTTTGCCAAGCACTAGTTAAAATAGCTATTCATAAGGAATTGTTTTGGATACTTTCCTTCTTGAAATTTAGGGCACTTTTCAAAAACACCTATACATGATTCTGATAACTGCCAATGGAATTTGTTCCTTCCCAGCTGTAAATTTTTCTCTACAGCACTCTGTTAAAAACATTACATTATGTTTTGTTCTGGGTGGGTATATGCCCTTTTACATGAACATCAGGCAAGATAGCTAACAACACTGTAGTGACATTTTTCTGGACCGTTGGGCATTGTTGAGGAAGAGAATGTAGACTGGGGAATTTTTCTCAAATGACGAGCCAGTCTGTATAATGTACTTATCAGTTCATAAAAAGAATTGGAGTTGCTTCGTGCTGTGGTACAATCTTTAAATATTTGGTAGAATTTTGTAAAATCATCTTATGCATTTATGCATGTGTACACACCAAACAATATATTTAATCTAGGGTTTTTAACTTATGTAAACTTACACAAAGTATTGTCTTAAATTCTTTTCTTTCTCTTTCTCTACCTTCCTTCCTTCCTTCCTTCCTTCCTTCCTTCCTTCCTTCCTTCCTTCCTTCCTTCCTTCCTTCCTTCCTCTTTCTTTCTTTCTTTCTTTCTTTCTTTCTTTCTTTCTTTCTTTCTTTCTTTCTTTCTTTCTTT
>NW_026585895.1:56575344-56587344 GCF_907164565.1 Psammomys obesus | reverse complement strand
TTTCTTTCTTTCTTTCTTTCTTTCTTTCTTTCTTTCTTTCTTTCTTTTTTCCTTTTTTGAGACAGAATTTCATTGTTTAGCCCTGGCTGTCCTGGACCTGGCTCTGTAGACCAGGCTGACCTGCCTCTGCCTCCTGGGTGCTGGGATTAAAGGTGTGCACTACCACCACCCAATTTTAAGTTCTTCTTCTTTAATTTTTTTCTTGTTCAATGTTTTGGGTTTTGTTACCTTGTTATTTTTAGAATCCTGAGCATTTCTGTGATTTCTTCTTTTTTCTTGATTAGAATAGTTGGTGGTTTATATACTTTGTAATCTTTATAAAATGAAAACCAATATTTTAGTTTATTTGTTATTTAAACCATGATTTGTTGTAAAAAAAATCATTAGTTTTCATTTTGTCTTTATTATTTTTCTTTTTTTATTTTATAGTTGTTCCTTTTCTAACCTCTTAAATTACATAATTTTGACAAATTTTACCTCAAACATGTATTTGTAGAGTCCTTCCAAAGTCTACATAAGAATCACAAATGAATAATTTTGTTTTTTTACTTTTATTTCTTCTTTTCCATGTCCTGGTTGTGATATTCAATGCCAAAATTCCTTAAGTTCACAATTCTCCTTCCTCAGCCCTCCTACATCTCTGGGGTTATAGTGTGGGCTATCACACTCAATTCAGTTTTCTTTTTAATAATATCCTTGTCTGGTTTGGGTATCAAAGGAAAAATGGATCCATAAAACATTTTGGATCTAATGGAATTATTCCCTCTGCTAATTTTCAGAGTAAATTATATTGAACTGGGTACTAATTTTCCTTTCAGTATTTGATAGAAATTGCCAAACAAGCATTGCTTGTCTGAGGGCTTTTTAATTGGTACCTACAGAGTTATGTTATCAGTCTCATTTTGGATAACTTTCTACTTTCAAGGGCATTTACATTTCACTGAAGTCACCAGTTTTATGTATGTATAGTTAGCCACAGTTGGTCCCTTCTTAGTCTTGTGATGTCTTTAGACTCTTACTTCATTCCTTCAATTGGTATCTTTTTTCATCACTCCTTTTTCTCAGCCTTGCTACCTTTGTTCAGTTTTATTTTTTCTTTTGAAAAAGTAGGATTGCTTTATTGATTTTTTTTTTCTGCTTTCATGATTTTTATTTTAAAATTGATTTGTGTGTTTGTGTGTACACACACATAGAGGTCAAGAGAAAAACTCTGTGGGGCTAGTTCTTTCTTTCTACATTTTTGTGGGGTCTAGGAATTGAATTCAGATCGCCAGGCATGGGCAGCAGGTACCTTGACCCACTAAAACATCTTGTTGGCCTATTTTTATGTTTTTAAATTTAACTTGACTTTTACTTTTCTTTTCCTTTTAATATTTATTTATTTATTTATTTATTTATTTATTTATTTATTTATTAATTATGTATACAGTGTTCTGTCTGCATATATACCTGAACATCAGAAGAAGACACCAGATATCATTATAGATGGTTATGAGCCACAATGTGGTTGCTGGGAATTGAACTCAGAACCTTTGGAACATGAGCCAGTGCTCTTAACCTCTGAGCCATCTCTCCAGCCCTGACTTCTACTTTTCATTGCTTTGTTCTTTTTAAATTTTCTTGGGGTAAGAATGTATATATTTTCGATTCAATTTTCCTGCTTTTCTTTTAAAAATTATGTTTTTATTATTGTTAACTTTATTTATTAAGTTCAAATTTACATTTCATTTATTTCTGTTCATTTATCTGCATATAAGCCTCCATATCTCACTCTCCAGTGCTCTTTATATATCTGGTTTACTTTTTTAAATTTATTACAATTTATTCACTTTGTATCCCAGCTGTAGCCCTCTCCCTTGTCCCCTTCCTCATCCCTCCCTCCCTCTTCTCCTCCCATGTCCCTCTACAAGTCCACTGATAGGGGAGGTCTTCCTCTCCTTCCATCTGACCCTAGCCTATTAGGTCTCATCAGGACTGTCTGCATAGTCTTTCTCTGTGGACTGATAAGGCTGTCCTCCCTTCCACAGGGTGAGGTGATCAAAGAGTTTATGTCAGAGACAGTCCCTGTTCCCATTACTAGGGAACCTACTTGGAGACAGCTGCCATGGGCTACATCTGTGCCGGTATTCTGGGTTATTTCCATGAATGGTCCTTGTTTGGAGTATCAGTCTTAGAAAAGACCTCTGGGCCTAGATGTTTTGGTTCTGTTACTCTCCTTGTGGAGCTCCTGTTCTCTCCAGGTCTTTCTATCTCCCCCTTCTTTCATAAGATTCCCCGCAATCTGCCCAAAGTTTGGCTATGATGTTTAATGAATGTTTTTGCCTGTGTGTTTATGTATGCACACTATGCATCCTGGCGCCCTCAGAGGTCAGAAGAGAGCATCAGATCCTATGAAGCTGAACTTACAGATGATTGTAGCTATCATGTGGGTGCTGGAAACTGAACCTGGGTCTTCTGCAGGAGCAATATGGCTCCAAACCCCTGAGCCATCTATCCAGCCACCTGGTTTTCTAATACAAACATTTAGTGCTAGAAGTTTCTCTCTTTGCACTGCCTTTGTTTCTGCCATAGGTTTTCATGGATATATTTTAATTTTTTTTCGTTTTACTTAAAAAATTCCTTTAAGATTTATTCTTTGACTCTTGGATTATTAAAACGATATGGGGATAGTTTCCAAGTGTTTGCAGATTTTCCTTTATCTTCCTGTTGTCAGCTCCTACTTTTATTACTTTGTGGTGAATAAGTAGATTCTGTATTATTACTTTTCTTTTAAGTTTTTTAGGTTTGTTTCATGGCCCAGGGTAAATGTTTTATGGGTGTTGGAAAAGAACATGTGTTCTACTGTTTCTGTTTCTGGGTGGAACATTGTGTAAGGGCCAGTTTTATCCTATTGGTTGCCCTTTCAGTGGGTGTTATTTTATGTCTAGTTCTGTTAGTTGTTGAGAAAAGGATGCTCAACTCTTTTAATATAACTTTGGATCTAATCTACTTTTCCTTCCATGCTATCAGTTGTTACTTTTATATTTGTGAATTGCTATTAGATACAAACACACTTATGATTTGTCCTTTTGGTGCAAGAGCCTTTTTATCATTGTGTTATGCCTTTCTCTGAATCTGGTAATTTTTCTTGAAGTCTATCTTATCTTGGCTAACATATTTACCATTTTATTATTAATATTTACATGGTTGATTTTTTTTTTACCTTTCATTTTCAGGATAGTTGTATAGTTATATTTGAAGTGCATTTCTTAATAGACAACATGGTTGGGTCATAGTTTAATGCATTGCAAAATCTTTTATTTGATATTATAGCATTTACATTATTTGGTAAGATTAGAGCTTAAGGTATCCTAATTTTCGTTTTCTGTTTCTTATTTCTTTTAGTTTATTTTTTTCTGCCTTTCTTGGAGGTTACTTGAATGTATTTAGAAGTACAATTTGAATTCTCTGTAGTACTTTCCAATGTTTCTATAGTATATACTTGCTTTAGGCATTTTATAATATAGTTTACCCCAGTTTTCTCATTCTGTCAGTTTGAGTACTATATAAAATTCTCTATATATACCTCTCTCTTTTATTATATAGTATTCTTAAAGTTTTCTTCTGCATAAGTTTAGAATCTCAAAAGAATGTGTTTGAATTTTTATTTCAGCTATCAAGCATAACTTAGAAAACTGAAGAAAAGGAAAATGTGTTATATTTACTCATTTTTCTCTTATTCTTTCTTCCTTTCTGGTATTCTATAGTTTTTCATAAATTGTCTCTGTGTGGAAGGCTTTCTTTAGCTACTCTTTTGAGATAGATCTGTAGGAGACAGATTCTCTTATTTTCTTCATCCAAAAATGTCTTGATGTTCCCTTCATTCCTGAAGGATATTTTTATTGGGTCTAGAATTCTGGGTTGACAGTTCTTTTTTTTTCAGCACTTGAAAAAAACGTGTGCCTCTTCTGAATCCATGGTTTCTGATGAGAAATCTACTGTCACTCGAATTGTTTTCTTCCTATAGGTAAGATGTTGTTTCTCTCTCGCTGCTTCAAGGTTTTTTATTTTTTATTTTTTGGTCTTTATATTTCAGAAGTTTGAGTACAATGTATTTTGATGTGGACTTCTTCAAATTTATCCTGTTTGGGTTTGTTCAACTTCTTGAATCTATGTTAACGTCTTTGGCAAAATTTGAAAAAATTTCATCTTTTATGAGTACTTCCTTAGTTCTGCTTATATCCTTTTTTCATTCTTAGACTCTGGTAATATGAATGCTTAATCTTTTGTTGTACTCCTAAAGGCTCTTGAGCTCTATTGATGTTTTTTTTTTTTTTTTCAGTATATGTTCTCTCTGTTGATCAGATTGGGTAGTTTCTATTTTCCTATCTTCTAACTATGGATTTTTTTCTGTGTCCTCCATTCTGCAGTTGAGCCCACTTGTCTATAAAGTTTTTTATTTTAGTTAGCTATGTTTTTCAATTCTAATGTCCTTGCTTGGTTCTTCAGATCTTCTATTTCTCTGCCAAGATTTTCTACTTTTTGTTTGCTTTAAGTTTTTTTTTTTTTCCAACTGTCAATAATTTCTGAGATGCTGTTTTAAAGTCATTGTCAGATAGGTTTAACACTAACTGTTTTCTTAGTGCTTGTTGATTGTTTTTCTTGTTCAAGTTGGTATCTTGGTTCTTGGTGTGATAAGTGGGGTTTTTTTTTTTTTTAATAGAAACCTAGCTACTTTGGAATTATATCATGAGCCTCTGAGTCTTGTTTAAATCTTCTGCTTTGGCCTGTCTGCTGTCACATAATCAAGGAGAAAAATGGTGAACTGCCTTGTTAGTTCCAGGTGAGGCAGGAAAATAGATTCTGACTTTGCTGCTGTGAGCATCAGTGGAAGAGACTGCTCATTGTTCCTGGCCTAGGGTGGGCTTACCAGTTCCCCAGCAGGTCTCCACTGCTTCCATGTGACTGCCACAAACAACAGAGTGGACCTAATTACCACTGGTTGGTAGTATAATTCCTCGTTTTCCACTAGTACTCATTTTAGTGAGATGGGGAAGGGATGCTTCATAACTGTTGGTGAGACTTGAAGTCCAGTCTCTCCATGTGATCGTCACTGTCATAACTGTGTGGGTTATGGGTCTGATGCTTCAGGGTGAGGATGAAAACCCCTGCTTCTACTCCACTGTCTTTCATCCTACTCCATCTGAGGGGTTGCCTCTTATAGACAGTGAAGGTGAAGGTCTAGGGCTCCTTCTCCAGCCTGTGCTGGTCTGAATAGAAATAGGACTACCATTTTGTTTTGTTTTGTTTTTCTGTTGAGTTTGGCAGTATTATAGCGATTGTTCCCTGTGAGTTATCTGATTTGCTTAGGTGTTTTCTAGTCCTTTCATGAGGGCTTTTTGAAATCTACGCCTGTTGGTGTTTATGAATTCTAAGCAAAGTCTGGGTATATGAGTCATAAAATAAAACTCAGAAAAGGCAGAGTTTTTATTATGTTATCCTTGGTTACAAAGTTCCATAGCCAAGGTGCTGTTTTCTTCCTACCTTTCAAAGTCTTTACATTTATCTTGCTATGGTGCCCAAGGGTCAGGTATATGCAAGTGCACTTTGCTGAATAGAGAAGGAAAAGTACTTTAAACCTCATCTTTCCAGATGGTCAAATCTTGAGTTAATTTCTGTATGTGGCATGAGGTAAAGGTTAAGGATCTCTCCTGGTCCCTGACCCTTATTGGATGTCTAATCACTTCATTACCATTTGTTGAAAAAAGACTGTCCCCTTTCCATTAAATTACTTTGGTACTTTTGTTGAAAATCAATTGGTAGATGATAACTGAATTTCAGGAAAAATTTCTAAATTACATTTTTAATGATCAGTTCTGTCACATTGTTTTGTTTTGTGTGTTATACATTCTAGTTATATGTGCACTGGATCTGCCTTTTGTATAACTTTCTAATCCCTTTTAAATTCATTCCTTATTTAATATTTTTTTCTTTGATGCATTTCATCCCATCTTTTACCCTTGCATTACTTTCAATCATCTATTCTTCCATGGGCTCCTTGCAGTTTCTGAAATAATTTAAATTTATTTAGTTTGACTCGTTTTCTCACTTTCTTGAATTTGGTAGCTGTCATCTCACATCTCTTATTGCTAGGCCTGTGGTACTCTTTCTCATTGGCACTTGGCTCTTGTAATTGTATTCATTGTCTCATGTTTGAGAGTTGTTTTAGTTTTCTCCTGCTTTAAGGTGTGTGTGTGTGTGTGTGTGTGTGTGTGTGTGTGTGCTGTGTGTGTGATATTTTCATTAAATAGTTTTCATCCTGAGTTTCCATTTTCTTGTTATAGAAGTTGTGCATTTTGGATACCTTTTCAGATAAGGAAAAAATAAAGTCTTTTTGTTGTTGTTGTTGTTGTTTTTCCTAGCAGCTACAATGGATTCTGTGAAGCACAGGCTAGCAGTTTGTAGTTGTTAGTGGGGTAGTGCACTTGCTTTCTAGCTCAACAGTATTGTCTTCTGTTGGTGCAGTAGGATTCAGTGTCTGTTGTGATTTGAGTAGGGCTCTTCATTGTTCTAGCACTCCAGTATGCTGTATACCTCAGCTGCACCCTTGTTTACAGCCCTTGAAACTTTACCAGAATATAATGACTCCCTCATTACAGTGATTCTTGTCTTCAGTAGCAGGATTTAAGTGGGTTCTTTCAGGCCTAGGGACTTACCAAGTTCCCTACTTTGAAGTCCCCAGGTGTAGTGATCCGGTTCATTTGCCCTCAGACCTATTGTTAGTATTTATTTGTTGAGGATGGGGCCTCTCTTCTAGGGCAGATACCACTGACATCTAAACTTCCTATTACCAGGACTCTGGTACACTCTCCTCCTCCCTGCTCTTTTCTTGGCTCTTCAAATCTCAGTGTATCTTTCCATTTCTGGTTAAAGTCCAAACCAGACTGTTGTCCAGACCATGCTAACCTCCAGCAGCCTATCTATCTATCTATCTATCTATCTATCTATCTATCTATCTATCTATCTATCTATCTATCTATCTATTTCAGTTTTTGTAGAGGAAGTGGCAAGGTCACCACTGAGAACCTGTCTGTGAATCCCTAGCCCCTTTAACAGACCCCTAGGTACCCAGACTCCAGGGAAATAGGAGACAGCAAGGAAGTTCACAGGCTCAGATTGCCAGACTCTAGGAATAGGAGGGTTACTGGTGACATCACATTTCCCATCCTTTTAATGAGTCGCTGTAATTAAATGTCCCTCAGAATTTAAACATTCCTGCCCTGGAATTCCCTTCCCTCCCTGTACTGCCCATGAACCTTTAGACAGCCTGACCACATGAAGTCTCCCTGTTAGTATTTAAAAATGATGCCAAGCTTATACACCAGGTATAATATAAAAGAGCCTATTGGATGGAGATGGAGAGAGAGGTAAGACAGAAAGAAAGGTAAGAGGGAGGGTGTACCCCAATAGAGGAAGGGGAGAGAGCAGGAGAGAGGGAGAGAGGAAGAGAGCACAAGAGAGAGAGAGTGGCAGACCGGCCACTAAGTACCTGGCCCAGATGATGTCATAGGGTGTAGGTACTGACATAGGACATTGTCAGGATCCTAAAGGTCCCTAAGGGAAGGCCAGTTGAATTACCTGCACAACATGACAGTCCCCCTTCCTCTGAGACTTACAGGAAGGAACTCCAACTCTGCCTTCTGGACCTGGACGCTCTACAGTGCCCCACCTTGCTGCTGTCCTTTGTCTGTGCTCATGGCATTAATAGTGTTTAACTGAATCTCTTGCCCAAAATGACAAGCTGCCTCAGTTACTCCCTTGAGCTCCAAAATTTGCTTCCATATCTAGGCTTGCAGGTTTTTGTTTTTTTCAATCTTGTATATGTGAGAGTAGATTATAATTTTCTGTTTTAATCTCCTGTGTTAACTAGGGATGTTTTTTTTTTTTTTTTTTTTGTTTTTCCTTGTTGACCTTATGGCTTATGGAGGGATCAGGGAGAAATACAAATGTAGGAGGCTGGCACATCTATGTGAAGTGGCCTCTTGCTTTGTCCAGGGGGTTTATTTTAGATTTAAAACAAGTGTTCCACCACTGACCCATGCTTCCACAATTCTTTTTACCTTTTGTTTTGAGATAGGGTCCAAGGTCTTGCTTATAAGTATCCTAGGTTGGTATTGAACTCACCATAGTCCAGGCCATTCTTGAACTTGGAATTTTATTTTTTCATTTTCCTGATATTTGTGATTTCAGGCCTGTTTCAACAAGAATGCTGTCTGTTTCTGATGTTCTTCCCTCCCTCCACCCTTCTCCCGAGCCCTTTCTCTACAGGCCACTGTTTTTAAATCATTGTCAGCGGTAACCGTCACTTTGGTCTTCTCTATTTTTGTCTTCTCTACGGTGTCTTTGTGCTTGCTAATTATTGCTCTTAACATTTTCTTTTTTTTCTTTTCCTGAGACAGGATTTCTCTGTGTAGCCTTTGCTGTCCTGGACTTACTCTATAGACCAGGCTGGCCTCAAACTCACAGTGATCTGCCTAACTTTGTCTTCTGTATGCTGGGGATAAAGGCGTGAGCCACCGCGCCTGGCCTCATCATTTCCTTTTTTCTACTTTCTTTTTCCTATCTGTGTTGTAGTGCCCTTTCTCTTGTGTGTTACTTTGATCCTCTCAGCTCATGACATTTGGGCTTTTACAACTTCGTTTATGCATTTTAAGCTTTAGATTGCACTCTTAAGGGTTACCTTGATTGTGTATACAGTTTTGAAACTTGTTTTTGTTTCAAGTCTTTCAAGTTTCTTTAAAAAAAAAATCTGTTTCATCAGTATGGTTTGAATTTCCAAATAACAGGTTTATCTCAGGGGTGTCCAAACTGTGGCAGTATCTCAAGTTATTAATGAACTTGACCCAACTAGAAACTGTAAACTTAGAACAGTATGAAGCTTTCTTGGGGTAAGGGGTACCCCTGGTTGCATAGTTCTTGACTGTGAATTTTGTAGATGAGTATGTTGCATAATCGAAAGGTTGGATAGCCCTGAATGGCTATGTGGTAGTTTTCATCTTTCTTTTGTTATTTTCATTATTCCTTCTTAGTTTCCATTACTTTTATATTTCAGATCTTTCTTTTGTTTGTTTCTTCCCTCGCCCCTTCTGCTTGAAGAACATGTTTCCTAATTTTACTTTTTTTTTTTTTTTGAAGTTTGACAGTGGTGAATTCTCTGGATAATCTGTATTCTGGCATTGTTGTGATAAGTGGTTTTCCTTTGTATGGAATTCTAGGGGCTGGTTATTTTCTTTCCCATTGGGACTATTATACCATTGTCCTCTTCTTCCTGTTCTGTTCAGAGCCAGTTGTTAATTCAAATTATTGTTCCTTTGTACAGTTCTGTCATCTCTCCATGGTTGCTAAAATAAAACCCTCTTTATTTTGGAAAATTGAAATGTGTGAAGAGTAGAGACCAGCATAATGAGCCCCATGCTCTGCCCCTCACCCTTCTGTACTGCTCTCACATGCCAGTCTCTTCCCCTTGTCTGTCTGTGGTTTTTTCCGTGTCGTGTTCAGAATAATCATGTAGTGGGCTTCTCAATTAGGGGGTTAAAATAATCATAGTGGCTTTATTGTACTGAATTCTGATAGTAATTCCTTTATGTTGCCCATTACACATTCTAAGTTCAAATTATAAAGTTGTCTCAGAAATAACTTTTTATGGTTGTTTTGTTTAAATCATTATCCAGACAAGGTTCATTTGACTTTTTTAAAAAGTATATCTAAATGTCCACTCTGTTAAGCATCTCTCCATTTGCTTATTCTTGTTGTTTATCAGCAGGGTAAAACTTCCCATGTGCTAGATCCATCAGGTTTCATGAAGTACCTTTCTCTACCTGTGCTGTACTGTGCTGACTTGTAGGGGTGTAGACAAGGCTTCGGAACCATGACACCTTTCTAACTGTTGTGTTCTAGCAGGTTTAATAGCGTCCTTGGCCTTGGCCTCTTCTAGTAGATATCACTGCTGTATGGTTTCAGTAAGGTTACAGATTTCCATTATTTCTTCTGTATTTATTATTGTGACCTTTACTGTGAGAGAGGTCATTGCTTATGAAATACTTGGTTACCTTGAAATATATTTTGTGTTTGTATTAAGAAAGGACATGCTTATTTTTGTCCATTTATTTATGAATTTTCAAAGTAACAAATCAGTATCTTAGCAATTAACCCAAATATATTATTATTTTGAAATTTTGGATTTTTTTCACTCCCTTATAATGTTTTATTTGGTGCCTATTAAATTTTTTTTAATGTGTTTGATTTTTTTGAAATTACTGTTCCTTTTGATGCTTCAAGTTTCCCCATTTTAGCTCAGGGAGTCCCCTTAAGTTGGCTTTTTGTCCTTCTCACATGCTGTGGACACTTTTACAGATTCCTTGTTCTCATGTCTAACATATTTCCAGGACCATTTTGTATGTCTATCCCAGAAGATTGTGTATTGGACACTGCCATTATGTCCATACTTCTTTTCCGTTCCTGCAGGAGAGCCTGGACTTCTGTGCCAGTCCTTAAGCTCTTTAAAACTGCTAGGAAATGTGAGAATCTGTGGAAGCTACGGCAGCCCTGTGCCTGAGAAGGAAAGTCTCATGTATGAGAGCCCAGCCCTATGGCTGCAGGTCAGAATGTCCTTTAGGGTCACTTGCAAGCCCAGTTTTGCTGGGCTCGTATTAAATTGTATTCCTGCTTGGTCCCTTTATAGCCCTGTCCATTTTCATTTCCTTCTGGTTGCTTCAGCACATCATACTGGCTTAGCTGTACGCTTCTCTGGAGCCTGACATAGACACATTGGTGACAAGTCCTAACCTGTGGTCATTGCTATTGAGTCAACCTGTCTTGGCTTTTCCTTTTGTGGTGTTTGGATGGAATCCAGAGCCTTACACATGTTGGGCAAACTCTTTATCTCTGCGTTGTACCCCAAACCTGCTGCTGCTTTTTTTTTCATAGCTTTTAGGCTTTAGTGTTTGTTGCTGTTGTTTGTTTTTGTTTTGAGAAACATGTCACATGTATGCCACATTTATAATTCAAATATATTTTAGGATTCATGTCTCCTGTCTTTGTATTCTTGTTTCCTTTATCCTGAAAAAAAAATCTATCTTTTTACTTTGATTATTCTTGGTTTTTTTTTTCAAAATGTTTGTTTTTAAAAATTATTTGTAAGTGTGTATGTGCACCTGAATGCTAGTGTCCTTGGAGGCCAGAAGAAGACATTGTATATCCCTGGACTAGAGTTATAGGCGATTATGAACCATCTGATGTGGGTACTAGAAGCCTAAGTCAGGCCCTTTCTCTTAACTGCTAGTGGTGGCTCTACATACCTTTAATCCCAGCACTCAAGAGGCAGGTAGATCTCTGTGAGTTCAAGGCTAGTCTGAGAGAGAGAGAGAGAGAGAGAGAGAGAGAGAGAGAGAGAGAGATATCCAGCTCAGCCAGGGCTACACAAAGAAACCCTGTCTTAAAAACTAAAAAAGAAAAAAAGAATAGTGGTATTCAACCAAGGAATATTGAGACTGGGAAAAATGATCTTTTTCAGAGAAAAACACACCAATTGATTATCCAATACCAAATGAAAACATACATACAAGTAACAGACATACTGAGCAGGTTAGAATATAGATGTAGATATACATACATATGTGCTGTAATAACAATTAAGGAAAAAAGAGGCCATTCATTTGAAATAGAGTGATGAGAGATGTTATGGAATGGTTTGGATGGAAAAAGAGAAGGCTGAAATTATGTGATTATAATCTCCAAAATAAGAAAAATTAAAAATTCTATCTGCCAATAATTTGTTCTTCTACAAAAGTGCAGTTTCAATCTGTTGACTATGTTAAGCCACAAAATTGCAAATGAAAAAATGCTCTTGTTATTCCTTATAGAAACATTTCTTTGGTACATTTGCACCATTTGTGAACATGTGTTCATGTTCACACACACACACACACACACACACACACACACACACACACACACACACAC
>NW_026585895.1:56566882-56575334 GCF_907164565.1 Psammomys obesus | reverse complement strand
CACACACACACACACACACACACACACACACACACACACACACACACTTTTTGAGGAAGAATCTGGCCAGGCTGGTCCCAGAGAACAAATGGGTGAATATGTGGGGTTCTTGCTTCTTCCTTCCAGGAAAATTTGCTCTTGGGTTCCTCCTGGTGCTGATCTCTGCCTCTTTAGAAAGGCCGCACCTGTGTTTCTTTAGCTGTCACAGGGATTGGGGGTGGCACTGAGCCAGTTCCGGAGTTTTATTGCTTGAAATTTTTTAAAAAATTAACTTTATTTTTCACATTTTATATTTGTCACCTAAAAAGATTGTAAATCTAAAGTCGTTAGTGATGCCAGTCCACTGACCGTCATGCCTGCCCCTTGATTGTGATAGGCTGGCTTCCTGGGTTGTTGGCATTTTCTTTTTTTTATTTAGAATGTAATTACTAAGTCACCTTCCCTTTCTCACGTGGCAGTGTGAGATCATTGTCCATACAGAAGACTAACTGGGTGCTCACCTTTGTAAGGACAGCACCTAACCAGTGCCATACCAGATGTATAGGAAAGCAGGCTTCCATTATTTTAAATTTCTCTTAGTCTATAGAGATTCTGTGGTCCAAATGTGGTGGTTTTGTCAGAAGGACTTACATGTTGTCTCCTCAGCAGCTCAGTCATGCTCAGGGTAGCCACTTCTGGGATGTGATTTGATGAAGGAGGCCATTTCTGCCCTGTCTTACTGTGAGTGACAGGCTTGGGTATCCCATTTTGGCCCCAGTAGTCATTTTCCCACACAGCTATTCCTTAGATCAGTTCAGATTTTGACCTGGAAGAAAGAAAAGACACATCAATTGTGTCTGGCACACATATCTGGAGTCCTGGTTCTTTCCCTGTCCCACCCAGTCTGCAGTTAGCTACTCTGCTTGAGTGTCCTCTGTTTCCCTGTGTTGACTTGTTAATAAGATGTCTTGTGTTGGGCAGTGGTGGCACACACCTTTGATCTGAACACTCAGGAGGCAGAGGGGAACTCTGTGAGCTCCAGGTCAGCCTGGTCTACAAAGAGAGTTCCAGAATAGCTAGGGATACATAGAGAAGCCCTGTCTTGAAAAAAAAAAACTGTCTTGTTTTAAATAACCTGCTTTAAACAGTAGATTTACAGAGTCTTTGGTAGCTTTCATCTTGACCTTTCCTCTTGTGCTCCCTCCAGAGCCTCTCATGGACCTCTTCCTTGTTCTCTTTCAAGTTCATGGCATCATCACTTTTTCATTAATTTTTATTCTATGCATATTTGTAGGTAATTTTCTAACAATTTTGTTATGGCAAATCTTTCTCAGTGGAAGTTTCATCCAAGCTCTAGTGTCTTTATTTAATTTCTTTTGAATAATTTAGTTCCTAAACTCCAGATTGTTCTTTTTCCCCTAGTTTACTTATTCTTTGCTTTGCTTTATTTATTGTGAAGGAGTTAAAAAGGCAAAATTTAAAATAATACTTCTTTCTTTAAAAGAAGTGTTGCTCATCATGGAAATGTTTTCTAAATGTTAAAAGTGAAAATACAGTTGTTGCCAGAAAGCTGCTCACAGCCAGCCTTCCTGTGCTGGCTTGCACTGTATACAGCACCTCCTCTGGGACTTGGCTCACTTGTGACAACAAACATGGTGCTGTGTCTTCTCTGCTAACTTTCTAGTTCATGTACCTCTTGTGTCCTGTAAAGTCTGACATGTTTTCAGTATCCTTCTTTGTGTATTACCTATGGTTGCATGTTTTATAGTTTTTTGTTTTTGTTTTTTACTATTAAAAAAACTTAAAAGATTCTCTCTACCCGCAAAGATAATATCTTATGAATTAATAGAATGTTGGGATGTTGATAAGTATTGTCTCAGAAGACTATATAACTTACATCTCCAGCAGGAAAATTTGATGGTGTTTGCTTTAAAGTACCTGGAGGTGGGTGACTGCAGCTCTGGAGCCAAGCCCTGTGGTTTCACTATAGCTGTTTTCTACCGCATGTGATGACCAGTGAGCAGGGAGAAGCTGCATTCTTTGGACTCTACTTTGGGCTTTGACCTGAGCATCTTGATTTTTGTTGCTCTTTAGTATCGTCTTTGGTTTTATGTATTCTTAAAAAGGAGTAAAAAGAATTTGGCAGTTACTTCACTGTCCCCTTTGATGTTCCTGAAGTCTTAGTAATCCTAAGTGATCCTTAATAGTCCTTAGTATCCACAAGAATTGAAGTAATGTTCTCCTATAGTTAAAGACAAAGATTGAGAAAAATATACAGCTTCCCTAAAAGGGATGTCACTCTTATAACCTAGGGAGCTGAGCTTGTGGTCACAAAATTAGGGGACATATAGAGAGAGCATAGGAGGGGACAGTGGAGAGGCAGTGATGAATAGGAGACCTAGATGATGGGGTTCAGGGAGTACCTTCAGCTTTATGGGTTCCAGGAAGCCCCTTCTTTACCCTGTCTTGCTGCCCAGAGATCTCCCAGGCAGAGGGAAGGGCTGGACACATTGGTGTCCATATCAAGGGAGTGGTACCACGGTGGTGTCTCTCACGCCACAGTGTAGGAGGCAAGCAGAGTCTGCTAGGATTTCTGTGTCCAATCATTCTCTGTCTCTAGGTCTGGCAGTAGTGATGTCCCCACTGCCTTGACCGTGTTCTGCTTGGTAAAGCTGTGTTCTTAGCCAAATATCCTTCCGTGGCTGGCCATATGGTAGTCTGCCTCACTTGTCCATGGCATGGAGCTGGGAGAGACCCATAGGGTATGGCTTTATGTATGTACATGCCTAATTTTGAGGCCCTGTGTCCTTGTAGGTGGTAACATGGACCTGGAAGGCCAAACAGAGGGCAAGAAGGAGGCCGAGGCTGATGATGTGCTAAGAAGAGGCCCCCGGCCCATCGTTCCATACAGCTCCATGTTCTGTCTCAGCCCTACCAACCTGTGAGTCTCTTCAGTGCTCATGGCCTGGCTTTGTCCTGCCTCTTTTTGCCGTTAGTGTCTGAGCATACTAGCCAGCTTGTGTGGGTTATGCACCTTGTAGAGACTAATTCTATACATTTATTGACCATTTTAGCAGCCCTGTGAGACATATTTGTCACCTGATTTTATAGACAAAGGCACAGAATCATAAAGTTTTGTGCCTTGTATAAACACACAGCCAGTAGTTTTGGTGGTGGGGGCTAGATCAGATGCCAGAAAGTTACTTCCAGAGCCTGGGCAGCAACCTCCTTCTCCACTGTTGTGTTCATTACTGCACACAGGACCCTTTTTATGTTTGTTGTACATACAGCTTACTCCATTCAGCTTCTTACTGTTGCCATTATATGTTCCTTCTCATGTTAGTCATGATTTATCACCCATACACCATTTTGGTACTTCATTAATTCAAATAACATTCACATGCAAACAGCACTGCATATGCTGACATACAGTGATGACTAAGACAGGCAAGACTTGTCTTTATTTAAAGCGCAAGGTCTAGTGGGAAAGGCAAACAAGCAAGATGATACAGTGATATATAATATACCAGACAGTGGAGAGAAACAAGTGGAAGAGGGGATGTAGGCTTCTGCTGCTGTTAAAATCAGTAGAAAGACCAAGTCAGGGCCTCAGAGGGAAGATTGGCTCAAATGCTTGAGGAACGGGGTAGAGAACATTGGGTAGAACGGAGAGGTCAATGATATATGAAAGCCAGCTGGCCCGAGTGGGCAGCAATGTGAGAGTTAAACGGGGGGGGGGGGGGGGGGGGGGGGGGGGGGGGAAAAGGGAAGAGGGGGGGGGGGGGGGGGGGGTAGGCTAGGGGTTAGGAGTAAATGGTAACAGATGTACCTTGCACTTGGAGTGGTGGTGTGTTATGAAGCAGACAGATAACTGTTATGCACAGCAGAGATGTAAGATGGGAAGGTTCTGGTATTCCTGAGCAGGCAGGAGAGGGTTGATGGGGTTGTCCTGAAGGGAGTGATGTCTCAGGGAAGGATAAATGAATTAGGATGAAGTGGTGTTTATGATGGCCCAGAAAAAGGAGGCTCTAGTTGGGAGGATGAAAGAGAAGCTCATTTTTGGTTGCCTTGTGGAGGACTTTGCACAGTGGGGCTCCATCTGACCACCCCACAGTTCAGTGCTTCCCATTGGTGGGAAGAATATGGAAGGAAGAATGATTAAGAAGGAGACAAGAAAGTTGTGATGAGATACAACTTTCGTAGTTAAGAGTAGGGGCTTGGAAGTGACATGTTTGGGGAAAATTTCAGATGTAGAATATGAGCCAGGCACTATAATCTCAGCACTCAGGGAGGCAGAGGCAGGTGGATCTCTATGAGTTCAAGGCCAGCCTGGGCTACAAAGTAAGTTCAGGATAGTCAAGACTATACAGAGAAACCCCATCTTGAACCCCCCCCCCAAAAAAAAAAGAAAAATAACATGACAATGAATTAGAAATATACAGAAGGGAGGTGTCAGTGATGTATGCATTCTGTTTGCTGACAAAAGGCAGGGCAATCAGTGAGACTAGAAGTGTTCTTGGGAGTCTGGCTGAGCTTTGGACATCGAGTTAGCTGCTGAATGGTGCATATGGAAGACATCTGGGGCCATCTTGTGGCCAGGTGAGTGGGAAGCACAGTTGAACAGTGGAAATGTAGCTATAAGCTGGGCAACTGGGTTAGAAGAGGAGAGGATTAAAGGCCAGCATGCTGCTGGGGACCTGGGAAGAGTGGCTTTGTAGGATAAGCGAAGGGTTACAGAGAAAGAGGAGAAAAGTAGGTGGGTGGTGGTTAAGAATTTGCAAGCTTTGACAGTAGACATCCCTGGGGATGTGGAGTTGGGGGAGACATCTGGAGGGGTTGGTGGCAGGGGTGGGTTTGTGGAGCCTGTTGAGGCTCTGGTGGTAATAGGAGAGACATCTGTTTCACTTGCTGGGTCCTTGGCTGTTCTTTCTTGTCTGCCACCTGGGTTCAGCCTCTGGCCTGGACAAGTGGCTGCTTCAGTATTTGGCAACTGACTCTGGCTTGTTTATCTCTGCACTGCTCGGTGGTGATGGAGTGGAGCCTCGTGTAACCAGGAACATGGCTTTCTCATTTGATTCACAGTAATGTACAAACCAGACAAAGGTCCTGGTCAACTGCTGTGGGAAGAAGTACATAGCGGTGTGCTCATGTGGATCCCAGGGTGCTCAGACACACGTTGCCCTCGCCACAGGCCCAGACACTCTAGGGAAATCTGGCCTGCTTTCCACCAGGCTGGGGTACTAAAATAGCTTCTTCATGGATCACTTCCTCTGCTTTTCATGATCTGTGAAAGGCTGGATGGTTGCTCTCATCTGCTCTGGGGTTGCAGACAGTATACAACTGAGTGGAGGCAGTTATGCTCCCACAAAATATTATTCACAGGCATAAGATCTGTCCTTGAATTGCAGTTTGCTGATCCCTGAAATGCCTTTTTTGGAAACTCAGAAATAGTCACCTGGCTGCTGACTATTTCTTTACCACAGAAATAAGGGAGAAAGCTCCATTCTGATGCTGGCATGTTTTCCTGTGATAGCCAGTGAACCCTTCTTGTAGGAGAGGTTGATATACTCAGGTGTTGGCCTGTGGTGACCTGAGCTTTGTCCTCACAGGCTTCGTCGCTTCTGCCATTACATTGTGACCATGCGGTACTTTGAGATGGTGATTCTTGTGGTCATTGCCTTGAGCAGCATTGCCCTGGCTGCTGAGGATCCTGTGCGGACCGATTCATCACGGAACAATGTGAGTGTCAGAACTACTGGGCTACTGCTACATACAGAGCAGGGTCCACAGGGATGAAGTAGTGCTGGTATCTAATTTTCTCATCAGACATCCTCCTTCCCTCTGGGGTATGAGGACCAAAGGTCTGGAAAAGCCTTTCTCCTTTAGTCCTTGTCTTGTAAATGTATTAGAGTTAGCAGGGCAACCAGCAAAGGATCCTTCCCAGAGGGATGCCCTGTTGTCAGGTGGTTCTGCTCCAAGACCTGGGGTTAGGGTGGGGCACTAGGAGACAGTGATGCATCCCTGGCTTTAGATTCAGGCCTGCCTAAAGTAATCCCATTTTTGGTTCTAGGCTTTAAAGTACATGGATTACATCTTTACAGGAGTCTTCACCTTTGAAATGGTCATAAAGGTGAGATGCATTGACTCCTGCAGCTTACGTGGAAACATGTAATGTGTGCATCAGGGATGTGCTTAGTCATCAGAGCATGTGTAGATGGGCTATGTATGCATGACGTATTTTGATGGCTAAAATCCTTACCAGCCACAAGGGGTCCTCAGGGTCATGGAATGCTGTCCATGGAATGCTGTTAAAGTACTTGATCCTACTGTACTTGCCTTCCAAGCATGGAGACTTTGGGCTTTATTGAGAGAGAGCGCCCATGTGCACATGCACGTGCACACACACACATGCATGCGTGCACATGTTCACACTCAACCTCCCCTCCAAGGTTGCCTCATAGCCACAAAGGAGCCATATGACAAGGCACAGAATAAAAGAAGACCTTAGAGAGAGATGGCTGGAGCAGTATTAGATGCTAAATTTCTATAGGATCTAGAGATTTGCTGATAAGCTGAGAGTCTGCATGCCATTGCAACTTCTACTTTCTTTACAAGGTACCCTTCGTCCATATCTGGCATACACAGATGTGCATTCAGTGCAGTGAACCACACACGTGTACACATCAGTGCAGCTGAAGGTACATGTGGTCAGCTCAGAGAGGCTTTGTCCACAGAGCACTTAAATGATGACTAATATACTGCTTCTGCTGCTTGTATACTTGCAGTCTGGGAGGAAGGGCTGGGCTGACTTTGAAGATGAGGATGTTGAGCATAATGGATTGTGGTATTTGCCAAATCATTGTAGCGGAAATGACAGAGTTTGGACATGAAGGTTTGAGAAGCTTGTTCTTTTCTCCTGAGCTGAGCTTTCAGGTCAGGGCCATGTGAGTTCTCTAAGGGAGTATTTCTGTTGCTAGAGAGGTGGGCAGGGGGCTTTTTACCACAGTAGAGCTTCAGGAAGGTTGGACTGAGGCAGGACTCAGACTACAGGGACATTGAGGTCAAGGCCCTACTGAAACATGCCATTTAAGAGTGTGACCTGTGTTGTGCCCCCTCTCAGAGGATGCATAGACTGTCTGAGATGCACTGAGGTCACAGTGTGCTCAGTGTGTAGTATGGTCTGAGCAGTGGATCTTGTATTGCATAGACACTCAGAACCATAACTCTGCCTCTTTTTCTTATTTACCATATACTCTAATGTCATCTTCTCCCTTTAAGATGATAGACTTGGGACTGCTGCTGCATCCTGGAGCCTACTTCCGGGACCTGTGGAATATTCTGGATTTCATTGTTGTCAGCGGAGCCCTGGTGGCATTTGCTTTCTCGTAAGTAAACCTTAGATATTCTGGATCCATAGCCAGAACCACAGTGGGGTGTGAGGGTGTGAAAAGAGAAAGTGTGGGTTCCTATTTAATCTGAAGCTCTGTAACTGCACAAGCAGGTCTGTCCTGCCTTCTTGGGATGGGATGCGGGGTTGAAGACTGAGGCCATCTGTTCCTGACACTCCCTGTGATCTGGGAGCTGGCTGGGCAGGCCTCTGGATTTGGGGCACCAGTCTTGCTCCTTGAAACATGCTTACCTGCTCTGCGGTGAGCACCCAACTGAGGTATTGGTGTGTTTTTGCCCCAACTGGTAGAAATCATTATTTATTGGGGAATGAGACTATTCCCTCCAATTCCAGTCTTTGTGACACTTAGCTTGGCGATAGTTGGGATTAGACCCTTGATAGGGAGTCTAGGTTGGGCCAGGTATAAGGTGACCTAGGGGAAATTGTGGGATGAGATTTAGAGACAAGAAGGACCTCAAGGGGAGGGTCTGTATTTCTCTGGCCCTTGGGTGGGCCAGTGGAGGCTTGTGTTCTGCCTTCCACAGCACTGACTCTGTTCTCTTTGTCTTCTTCTTGCTGGACTCTGGTAGGAGCTTCATGGGGTAATGCTTCCCCTTCCCTTCATATTGCCTAATATCATGGCCCATCCATCATGGCCTCACTCCTGCTCATCTACCTTCACCCTGTTCAGGCTGCATGCTACCTATTAGGAGCCATCCCCAGGCTATCATTCCTGCCATGCATCTGGGGACTGGTCAGAGGCTGGTCTGGGTTGGTCATGGTCAGCCCTTGGTAGGGAGGCCCTCAGTGAGTAGGCTATCTAAGTAAGTAGTAGAGGCTGGATAATCAGCCTAGAGAGCAGTGAGGGGTCTGGGTAGGAGCTGTCAGTAGTGAGTGACCACAGCCCATGATGCTATATATCCTGAAGTGCTTTCCCAAGTAGCTACTCTCTGGAAATGCAGCTTTCTTTTTTTTCCTTTTGCCAGTACCTTCTAGTGTCTCCTCTGGGTGTCTTAATGACACTGGCTATGACAAGGAAAAAGAAAGAAAGAAAGAAAGAAAGAAAGAAAGAAAGAAAGAAAGAAA
>NW_026585895.1:56420635-56566872 GCF_907164565.1 Psammomys obesus | reverse complement strand
TCTTTCTTTCTTTCTTTCTTTCTTTCTTTCTTTCTTTCTTTCTTTCTCTCTCTCTTCCTTTTCTTTTTCTTTTCTTGCATGCTACTTTCTTGATCATCTTGGTATCTCACTGCTTTCTGGGTCTGTCTTTCTCCTTCCTACTCCCTACCTCTCTGTAACCTCCTCATTTCCCCTTCTCTGACTCCTTCCTCCTCCTCCTCTCTCCTTTGCCTTTGACTCCTTTCTTTCCTCTCTTCTCTCTCTATCCTCTTTACTTCAGTCTCTGGCATTGCTTCTGTATTTGTATGTCTTTCCTACTGTCCCTCTACTTCCCTTTTGCTCACTTGTGGGGTATTTTGCAGCTGATGACAGTCAGGTGGCCTGTAGGGCAGAAGGCAGTAAATTCCCTATAGTGGCAAGCATGTTGGTGGCTCTTCTAGTGCTCAGTAGTGTTCTAGTGGAATAGGCGCGCTCATGGGCCTCTACTCTCCTGGCTTGGAGGTATCTATCAGGACCCTTGGGCAGGTGGGAGTAGCCATTACAGCCAAGAGTATAGGCTCTTTCCACCTGAGCAATCAGCTTTCCCTGCTGTGTTGCTCTGGTTTGACACTGGCCCTATCCCACCCACTATCCTCATGCCACCCTGGGAAGAGTTCCCCGCTAAATTCTCTTCCTGGAGCCTGAGATGAAAGGCACAGGGCCTTATTAAACAGGCCAGGTGGCTGGCTAGGAGCTGGACTCACCCCAGCACTCTGCCTGCCAGCATCAGCCACCTCTCCCTTCTAGAGGATCCAAAGGGAAAGATATCAACACCATCAAGTCTCTGAGAGTCCTGCGCGTCCTGAGGCCCCTCAAGACCATCAAACGGCTGCCTAAGCTCAAGGTTGGAGTCTGGAGTTGGGGCTTAAGGAATGTGCTGTGTGTGTGGGCTCACTGGTGTGTGGGTACATGTGTGCTATTGGGGGGTATACTTGTGTATAGGTGCATGTGTGCTGTGTGTGGGGGTGCACTGTGTGTGGGCACATGTGTGCCGTGTGTGTGAGTGCGCTGATGTGTGTGGGTGGGTGCATGTGTCTTCACAAGTGGTTCACCTGTACTAGGGGGCAAATCTTGCTCAATTCTAAGGCTCTTCTCCAAGAAGGTTTGTTCTCAGCAGAGGACTCCTCTTCCTTAGCTTCCATCGCCATGTTCAGCACTATGGCTGAACAGGGAAGAACAGAGGACAAAGGGTGCAGGGGTAGATATCAGGAGTCAGGGATTCCAGAAAGGAGCTGCTGGGCTTAGTAAAGGACAGGGGACACTGCTGAGTTCCTGGATGAAGGAAATGGAGTGTAAACCTAATTTAATAATTAGTGAGCTTGGGTTAAGAACGAAATGCTTCGTGTTTTTACTCCTTCAGCTTTTCAAAACTTGTGCAATAAATTTTCAACAGCTTGGACATTTAAACCTCAGAGACACTAGCAAAGTGTAAGTTAAAGGGAAAGCTGGCTTAGTTCTTACGAATGGCCTGAGATGTGGGGAAGTGAACTGGGAAGGTATCAAGGAGTCTCTGGGCCAAGGCAGAACTTGTGCTTGGAAGCAGCAGGAAAAGAGTGCACAACATGGATGGGCCTGCAGCTTCCTTGGCCCAGGGGCTGGCAGCATTTGCAGTATGCTAACTAGTGACTCCAGAGATTGCTGTGGGTCTTCAGGGGTGCCTGAAAGGGAGGTCAGCTATGGGAGCAGGGTGAGGGTCTTGAGTCACATTTAGAACCTGAACACATTCAAGTTTTCTATCCCATGGTCCTCAGGGACACAGTCCCTTGTTTGCGGCTTTAGTCTTCCTACATATCAACATTATTGCTGGGCAGGAACAAAGCAGGACTGCAAAGGTCAGTACATTTTCTTTGTGCAGGCCTGGTCCCTTCTGGCTCCTCCTTATGGACAGGCTCCAGCATGTTGCAAGGCCAGTTCTCTTGGGCACCCAGGTGGCTGGTCTGGTACCTCCAGCCTCTAGTAAAAGCCAGGTTGACACTCCCTTCGAGAAAGACAGCTCTTAAGGTGGCTTGAGTAGTGTCTTCTGTGGCCCTCAGTTAGAGGGTCTTAAGGGTTTCTTGGATGCCTCTGTGAGTCTGGGCATCCGTGCCCCTGAGGCCCTGAGCCTGTAACTGTCCTGTGCCCTCTCTTCATCCCCTTCCTTTGTCCTTTCCTTTTCAGCCCCTATCTCTTTTGCTTTCTCAGTGACTGAGCTTTCCCTTATGACCACTCAGTTCCACTGTGGCTTCGGCCTTGTGTGTTCACTCTTCTTGTGTGTATCTGTTCTCTCCTTGCAGGCTGTGTTTGACTGTGTGGTGAACTCTCTGAAGAATGTCTTGAACATTTTGATTGTCTACATGCTCTTCATGTTCATATTTGCCGTCATTGCAGTACAGCTCTTCAAAGGGAAGTTTTTTTACTGCACTGATGAATCCAAGGAGCTGGAGAGGGACTGCAGGTAAACTGAGGTTTAATTGGTGTGAAGTTCACCCCTAGTGTGAGTGCCTAAGTCCTTCCTATAGCCGGTGTTGTGCCACATTTCACGTGTTGAGTTTCTTGTTACCTGATAATTGGATTGTTTCTATGTTTTGGTTGTTGCAGATAATGCTGCCATCAGTGTTTTTGCACAAGTTGTTTTGTTGTTGTGTGTTTTAATTTCTCATGGATGTATAGCTAAAGGCAGAACTCCTGGGTAATATGATAACTGCTTTACTGTTTTAAGAGATGCTGCACAGTATTCAAAGTGGCCGAGCCCATTCTGTATTTCTATTAAGAGTTGCAATTTTTCTCCATCCTTACCAACACTATTTTCATTGTTTCTGTTTATTTTAGTTTCTCATCACTTTTCTCTCTGTGTGTAAGGTAGTGTGGTACTTACATAGAACAGTGTGTGCAGTCACAGGGCACCTCCCTTCTTCCATCATGTAGGTCCCAGGGATTGAACTGCGGTGGTGAGACTTCTTGGCAAGCACTATTATCTGCTGAGCCATCTCACCCACTCTGCTTGCTTTTTTTTTTTTTTTTTTTTTTTTTTTTGTCCTAATAGGAATAAAGTGATACTTCAGGGTGTTTTATATTTGCTTTTTTTCCTCTTAATTGATGATATTGAGTATTTTCATGTAAGAGTTGGTCTTTTGTTAAACTTTTTTTGAACAAAATATCTATTCAGATATTCCATTTTAAAATTAGGTTGTCTTTTTTGGTGTTGATTTTATTCATATTTTACGTGTTTTAAATACTAATTTTCGGATTGATCAGAGATTAACAATAGTTTCTCTGATTATTCAGATCATCTTTTCCATTTCTTTCTTTCTCTCTTTCTCTCTCTCCAAGGTCTGAGGTGGAACTCCTGCCTCTCTCTCTGTCTCTCTCTTTCCAAGGTCTGAGGTGGAACTCCTACCCCAGCTTCCTGAATGCTGGAATTGAAAGCATGCACCAAGAGAACTCTTATTTTAAAAGTGACTTATTATATTTATTTGGAGATGGTGGTGCATGCCATCATATCTGTGTGGAGGTCAGATGAAAACTTGCAGTCATCATTTCTCTCCTTTTATTATATGTGTCTTAGGGATTGAACTCAGGTTTTTAGTCTTGGCAACATTCATTTTACCCACTAAGCCACCTCATCAGTCCTCTCTTACTTTTTATGGTGTTTTTTGAGACACACAAGTTTTTAATTTTGCTGAAGTCCATTTTACCTTTATTTTCCCCATTTGTTTTTCAAGATTTTAGTATCTAGCTAAGAATCCATTCCTAAATACAAGGTCATAAAGATTTGTCATGTGTTTTCTTAAAGAATTTTGTAGATTTGACACTGCATTTACATATTTGGCCCAGTGTTTTCTCACTCTTAATATACTTTTATTATTTAAAAAAAATCACATAATGAAATCAACTAGTTCCAGAGTCTATACATCTCAGTGATAAATATTTGGTAGTCAGAGTGGCCCAATCTTATAAAATACGTAGTGAGTTATAGGTAGTGGGTTTGCATCTAGAATGGTTGGAAATGTATTTGGTCTCACCACTGTCATTGAGGAGACATTTCTTTACTTATGGAATGGTCTTAGTTAATTTTCAGAACCATTTGCCTGCAGATATATGGATATCTGAATTGATTAGTCTACTGTTTCCTGTTTTCAGGGGTCAGTATTTGGATTATGAGAAGGAAGAAGTTGAAGCTCAACCAAGGCAGTGGAAGAAATATGACTTCCACTATGACAATGTGCTCTGGGCCCTGTTGACGCTGTTTACGGTGTCCACTGGAGAGGGGTGGCCCATGTGAGTGCCAAACTAATGATTGTAGCTAGTTAGGCAAGACAGGTAGACTGAGGCAGACTCTGCTTGCTTTACTTACTTGCCACCCCATAACGCAGTCAGGTGTGGTATAGATAAGAGCCCTGTCCCTCTCGGATAGAACTGAGTTTCATCCCTAGGATATAAATATGAGCCACATTCCTGGGTATGACTTGAGTCCTTTCTATGAAGTCTAGACTTGTGCCCTGTCCCTGAAGTACACATGTGAGCCCTGTCCCTGAGGTGCAGTCCTAAGCCCCATCCCCAAGTTGCAGAGCTGTGTCCTATCGCTGAGGTCCAGACCTGAACCCCATCCCAGAGGTGCAGACCCAAGTTTTTTGGGAAGCTCTCCTGAAGTCTGCTTTCCCCTTACCTAGGGTGCTGAAACACTCTGTGGACGCCACCTATGAGGAGCAGGGGCCAAGCCCTGGGTTTCGGATGGAGCTTTCCATCTTCTATGTGGTCTACTTTGTGGTCTTCCCTTTTTTCTTTGTCAACATCTTCGTGGCCTTGATCATTATCACCTTCCAGGAACAGGGGGACAAGGTGATGTCAGAATGCAGCCTGGAAAAGAATGAGGTAGGTAGATGTGTGGATCCTGGGACTTGGGTACTCTGGGCAAGATCACTAGTCTTCCTTCTGTATGGGCATAGCTTATGGCTGGCATAGGCAGGGCCTCTTTCTGCAAATAGAGACTGTATAGGTCAGTTGGGGCTACCTAGAGGAAGCTTAGGTGCCTCTCCTGCCTACTCTTCTGAGGGGCCCTGAGAGGGCATGGTAAGAAAAAGTTCCAGTTGTAGTGAATAATGCTTCATGTTCATGGCTGACCTTCTCTCCTGCAGAGGGCTTGCATTGACTTTGCCATCAGTGCCAAACCCCTGACACGATACATGCCTCAAAACAAGCAGTCATTCCAGTATAAGACGTGGACATTCGTGGTCTCTCCACCCTTTGAGTACTTCATTATGGCCATGATAGCCCTCAACACAGTGGTGCTGATGATGAAGGTATATGAGGCCTGCCATGTGTGCTCTCTCTCTCTTTCTCTCTCTCTCTGCCCCACCCCACCTTCATTCACCCCAGATATGGAACTCATAACGGAACAAGTAACAATTCTACCAAAGTCTAGTTAGGTGAACCAATGAATTTTTATCAGGGTTACTTACAGGATTATGAGTGAGGGTTACAGAAGCAGGGTTAGCAAATGTGGCTGTATCACCAAAAAAATCACCTCAGCGTAGGTGATGACTCACAAAGGCTATAACTGAAGGGCTCTCTGCACAACTTGCAGGCAGCTCAACATGTCTGAGAGTCTCTTCTCTGCAACTAGACTGGCCGAAGCCCCTCCCAAGCAGTTGTTTACTCTTTCTGTAATCCTGGGAGGGACCATTATGGATCTTGCAAATTTTAGCTATCCCAGTCATAGGAAGTCTGTCTAGAGGGGGAACATTTGAATTAGGAGGAAAGTGCTCTAAAACTTAGGTGCAGGTCTTACTCTGAGGCCCAGTGCTAGTTCCCCTTCTTGTGGACACATATTGGAACCGGTGGCCTCATGTCCTGTCTAGTGCATGGTGCCTATGGGATCTATTCTCTATTATTTGTAGATGAGGCAGTGAAAAAGTTCTGGAAGAACTGGAAAGAGCAAGGAATGGGTGAGCCAGGAATGGGTGGACTGTAGATACTTTTCTACCCACTATGTAGACAGGAAGTTATATTGCATCTAGTTAGAGTACTGAGGCTAGTGCGTCCTCAGCCATCAGCCCTTATTTCTCCGGGCAGTTCTATGATGCACCTTATGAGTACGAGCTGATGCTGAAATGCCTGAACATTGTCTTCACATCCATGTTCTCTATGGAATGCATACTGAAGATCATTGCCTTTGGTGTTCTGGTATGTACCTCAACTTCTCTTTTGCTTTTTGATGGTCTGCTTTCTAGCATTCTTCCCCTCTTTTGAGAGGCCTTTGCAGTACATGTGATACTGCGAGGGGACCCAAGGATGATCTGCTTTACCCTCAGTTGCTTGAGTCTTGCCCCGCCATGAGCTGGGAGACATGCAAGTCTGAGATTCTTTTTTCTGGACCTTTAGCTCTCAGTTATACGCTTACCCAGGCTGGAAGTATTTCATGCTTGCAAGTGTTATCTGTTTGTCATTGGCCTTATGTTAGCCATCTATCACTCTTGACCCTTTCTTGACCAGTAGCCCCCCATCCCCCACAGCTCCTTGCCCGGGTAAGCCTTTACCACTAGCACTAACTGCTCTCTTTCTCTCTAGAACTACTTCAGAGATGCCTGGAACGTCTTTGACTTTGTCACTGTGTTGGGAAGTATTACTGATATTTTAGTAACAGAAATTGCGGTAAGTAGCATTTCCTGTCCCCCATCCAGGGTCCAAAGTGCCTCCCTTCTAGAGGGTCGTCCCCTAGGTGTGTCCCCAGGTTCCACTATACCTGCCTTCTCATGAGCCCCTAGGAATTCCAGGACAGTTGCTGTTACTGCAGTTCTCCAGAGACAGAGCTGCATGGATGGGTGTTGTGTTAGCAGTTGTTCTTCTTAGAATAAGAATGTAGTTCTAGGGTTGGAGAGATGACTCAGCAGTTAGGATCACTGACTGCTCTAGGAAAGGACCTGGGTTCAATTCCCAGCACCCACATGGAGGCTTGCAACCATTTGTAACTCTAGTTCGAGGGGATCTGACATCCTGTTCTTATTTCCTTGGACACCAGACCTACATAGGGTACACAGCCATACATGCAGACAAAACATTTATACACATAAGATAAATAAATCTTTTTTAAAGTGGTTCTCAGAGGTCTTCCAGGTTGGTAGCCTAAGAATCTCCCGGAGCTCCATTTTAACGGCTGACCAAGAAGACACCTTAAGATCTGTGTGTGCATGCACATGTGTGCTGTATTTAACAACGTGGTATCAGGAGTGTAAGCCAAATCCAGTAAGAATTTGTAAACCAGCAAGAATTTTTATTTTTAAGTCTCTTTTCTATTTAGAGATACTAAAGAACATACGGATCTACCCCAAAATTGTCTAATATCAGGGTATAAACTCAAAAAGATTTCAGAGTTGGGATCATAAAGCAATATTTTTTAATGTGACATATTAAATTGTAAACATAGAAAATCTTGTCTCTAGGAGCAGCTACTGAAATGGATATTTATGTAAAAGTTACTTCTTAAAAAGAAAAAGTAGATAAGGATAGGAAACAGCTATGGTGGGAGAAGGAGAAAAAAATGTATTTTGAGTCAAGTAAGAAGGGAGGATTTGAGCCATTCCCAGGTACCGGTGAAGTGGTGAAGACCTCTCATCAGAGAGGTGTCTATAGGATCTTATCTCTGAACTGTATGGAGCTATACCAGGGGTCAGTCTGTAGCCCAACAGCCCTGTGCATGTATGAAGGTGAAGTGGGCCCTGGCTGCATTTGTTGTTGAAATAAGGGACACCACCAGTGCTGCTGTCACAGGAACATACCAGAGTGCAGGCTCTTATCTGGCCCTACTTTACTCAGAGCTCATGTTGTATGTGTAGCATATTTCACACAGTGCCTCCTGATTCCCTGGAAGACAAACTGGAGCCTTCTGGTGTGATAGTTCAAGCTGACCTGATGTTATCATTGTGTCTCTTCACTCACATCTAGAGTCCCAGACAGATGGCCAAGCCTCTACTGCTCTGGTTTCTGGCCTGATGAGGCAATCCGTATTCTTCCCCTGAACTGCTCCTGTTGATGTTCACTTGTCTGTCTCTGGTTAGTCTGATGGTGCACTCACAGGATAAAACTGGCCATGGCATCTGAAAAGACCTTGAGAACTCCAAATCCCAGGCAGACTTCTCTCTTGTCCATTTTTTAGCAGCAGCTCTGTCCTTCACAACAATTAGGGTCAGGTACACTGGCCAATATGGAAAGTCCTTGCCTGACAATTCTGGTTTTCTGGCATGAGGAAGTCCCTTTCAATCAAGTGACTGCCATTGCTTTGGGTGTTCTTTATGGAATTTCCCCAGCCTTTGTAATAGGACTTATATTGATCCCAAAGTTGAAGAGAAGATGAGCACAAAGCCCACCCTGGGGCCCTGGAAAGCTGCTGAGAGCTCCAGTACCCTCCATGGGGCACTGGCCACCTTGATGTTGAACATTCCATCTTCATAAAGCACATGTTCAGTGCTATGGCTACTGTTTCACTGTTTCATGTTTTTTCCTTTCTTCTGGATAGTGTATTTGGTACCCCAGTATTTGTGACCTCTGTCTTCTATGTACCTCCTTTGCTTGTTGTTGAGTTGTTGTTCTATGGATTCTGTGCTGGTCAGTCTGATGGTGACCCTGTCTGAAAAAAGCAAACAACAATAAAACAAAGTAAGGAGGATGACACCTGAAGGTTGACCTTTGACCTCTACATGCATATGTAAATATACACCTGGAAACCCATTCTCATGAACACTTATACACATGAGACCCCATGCAATGTGGTTACCCATGTGAATAAGATTGAGCCATTAAAGATTTCATTAGAGATTGGGACTCATGCAGCCCTCTCCATCTCTGAGGGACTATATTGGTGGTTAACTATTGCTGGGAAAGGGGCACAATTTTCTTTAATGGTGTAGCCCCTGCAAAGTAGCCCATCTTCTAGTAAATAGCCTTTTATCTATGGCTATCCAAGCACCCAAATCAGACTCAGCAGGTCACACATACATACAAGACATCAAAGTAGGAGAGAGACTAAGGATAGAGAAGGAAAGAGAGAGATGGGGTAAAAATGACTAAAATTCATTATATATCTGTATTAAACTGTCAAGGAATAAATAATAAAAAAATTTAAAAAACTGTCTTGAGAGAAAATACCTATTCATACCTTGAGATACTTTCACACTGAAGCTCTGCTAAGAGAAACATTGGAACACATTAGAAGGGCCATGGATGCTTTCATATGACACCCTCAAAAAGTCTGTTGGCCAGCCTGTATATCTTTAGAGCTACAGTAAGGCACAGATAATCTGATAATTTTACATTTGAAACAAAATAGGAAAAAGAAAAGAAAAGAAGGCAAAAGTCCTATTCTGAGTTGGTAAACTGTTAAGTGGAAAATAAAAATAGAACTAGAGGGAAAAGTCCAATGCCAACCCAATATAATGGTGAAATTTAGGAAGAATGCTCTTTAAGATTAGAAAGAGACAGTGCTTAAGATATTTCTTTTCAGTGCCCAGCTTCAGTTTTAGTCTCTTCAGTGGTAGTAATGTCAGCTCATGAGGATGTTTCCTGTAGTTTTCCTAAGGTTTAGAACAGTGCTTAACACTTGCTAGATATTCAGTGAGTATTTACTGAGAAGAGTAAGACAAGAAAAATAATAACATATATAAGGATTAGAAAATGAAAAAGCAAAATTTATTATATACAGGTGATATTACTACTATGGACAAATCCTAGACTAATCCAATTAGATTGTTTAGCAAGATTGCTAAATGGACAGTTACTCCTGTATGTCTAGTCACATCTTATTACAAGGCCAACCATCTTGGCCATAACCCTAACAAAATATGAGTACATAATCTTTATGGATAAAAATCATTAAACTGTATTGAAAGGTAAGAGAGAACACTTACATAAATGGATCTATATATAATGTTATTGGTATCAGTTTTATAGTTACTGATTTTCCCCAAACTAATAAGCAGCTTTAGCCCAATCACAATAAATTTTTTTTGTTAGCTGGGTGTGTTGGCGCATACCTGTAATCCCAGCATTTGGGGAGGGGGCAGAGCCAGGCAGATCTCTGAATTTGAGGCCAGCCTGGTCTACAAAGAGAGTGCAGGACAGCCAAGGCTACACATAGAAACCCTGTCTTGAAAAAAACCAAAATTCTTTTTTGTTTTTGTTGTTTATTTGCTTCAAAAATTTTCACACTGCTTTAAAAATGTATAAGAAAGTACAGAAACCCTTCAGGATGGAGATACTTAGGAAGATGGACTAGTTTGGCTATGTGACCTGGCATGATCAGTCCCTATCTGTAGTGAGGACTGATGTAAAACTGGGGTAATTAAGAACATGTGTATAATTAGATGATGATTAGTGTGCTAATCAATGGAAAGAAGTAGGAACCTAGAATCAGCACCATCTTCTGTAGAGAAACAAGGTACTAAGATGTAGCTGACTGTCCCATGGGAGCACCTGGAACACTTGAGAGACTGATGTGTTAGATGTCCAGAAGTCAGTATCAGTTCACATCTATCTCTGTCTCTATCTCTCTATCTCTGTCTCTGTCTCTCTACCTCCTTCCCTCCATCTCATTCCCTCTTTCTTCGTCTCTCCCTCTTCCATCTCTCTCTCTCTCTTCCTTCTCTCCCTAAATAGCATTAAAACTTTAAAGCTCATAAAATAAATATAGCAGGTTATCCCTAAGACCTTGGGATAGGAATTATTTGTTAAGCAAGATGTAGAAAAACCAGCCCTGCCTGGAAGGAGGCCCTTAAGGTTCAGCTACTGTTCACTGTGCTGTACAGGGGGATAGCAGGAGATGGTGTTATCATTATGAGCAGGAAGTACATAGCCTTGTATCAAAACGTAACTTGGACTTCTATCTTGAGTAAAGGGTCATGTACATTCCAACTGTAGTGACCAAGGAGATGAGCAGGAGCCAGCCTATGAGGCTATAGAAGTAGGTCTAAGAAACAAGGACTTTCTGTGAATTAAAAAAAAAAAATACACATACACACAACTATAAAAGGTATGATCGGGCAGTTTACACATTAGAAATCATAAATGGCCAGTTAGCCTAGGAGAAGGCAGTCCACCTTATCTGTAATCAGAGAAGCACAAACTGAAAAGACATCAAGTTGCCATTTCATTTCAACTGGTCTCTCAACCACTAGCAGTGGTGAGGTTTCCACAAGGGTGCATCTCCTTTCCTAGAGAGACCTGGACTGCTGATTTCTAAAAATACCTAAGAAAAGGGGTGCAGGCAAGGGCCAGAGACTGAGATCACTGGTGTTCTAGCTTTGTTCTAGGCAGAGGCCTATGGTGAAGAGGCTAAAATAACCAGATGTTGTGTGCCTGTGCTGCTGCATGGCTAGCTATGGCAGCCTGTGGCTGTGCATGGTCTGGTCTGAAGCATCACAAGCCTTAGTGCCCAGCAGGGCTGATTGGAGGCTGGGAAGCCAGAAGGCCCGGTATTATGAAAACTCAGCTGCGTGTCAACTACTTGATCTTGGAGCTCAGACTCTGGCTCTTGTTGTGCTTAGAAGAGATGAGAAGAAAGGAAAGCCATCATGTTAGCTGACCAGTATTCTGTTTGTGTGTTTTTCATTTGAAACCATGTTATATATTTTCTTTGCAAATGTGCCTCCTTTTTAGGCAAAAATTTGAGTGTCAGTTTCCATCCCCAACTTAAAAATCAATAGATATTTTAAGAGTGCCTAGAAGAGGGCGCTAAGTATTCATAAAACTGACATTGATTTCTTTGCCTGGAAATAAAAAATAAATAATAATAAATGTTGGTGACTCATCTGTGGATTTGCATTACAAACAAAAATGCAAATGGATCTCATTGTCTGCATAACCTATAGATTTCAAAAACATCCTTTGAATGGATACACTTTCAGAAAATTATGTGGTTTAACAAAATCCTACGTTTTCTAGTTAAGTATTCAGAGTTTGAGTTTTTGCTTGTGTTGATGACTCATTTTCTCTTTTGTTTCCTGTTTTTGTTCTTGATTTACCTTAACCTACCTGCTGACTCACGTCATCCAAACAACATACAATGCGAAAACCCATGTCTCCGTCTGTATGTTGTGTACCTGCTGCTCAAACCACCCCAATTTGTAAATAATATGCAAATACCCATCCATGAAAACATCACATATAGGAAACGGTTGGTTTCACGACTTTAAACAGTTCTTATACCTCTTTTCTCTTGCTTGTTCTGCTCTTCTCTTGTCTTGGGGCTTCTGTCCACTGCCATCTGAGGCATGAGCAAGATTTTGCTGTGCTTACTCACCTCTGGCCTCTGTATTTTCTAAAGCAGTGAAGGTTTCTGAAGACCTCTAAGATGTTCCTCTAATCTATCTGAGGAGAGGGAGTGTGGTTTTGGGAGGTAAGGGTGGTGGGCAGTACCTAGGGCAGATTTTCCTGCTGAAATTCGTCAAATTTGAGGGGTTTTATAAGATGTGTTTGGTGCTCCTCCCTGTAAATCCATGGTTTCTGTTGCACACTTACCTCTCTTTTGCTCTGCCAACAAAGAGAACACTGAGCCTTGCTAAGGTGGCCTCCACGAAGATGCCATGCATTAGTCTTGGCTTCTATTGCCGTGATAAAACAAAACGATAAAGGCATCTTGTAGAAATAAAAGTTTATTTGAGGCTTACCACTGCAAAGTGGTAGGTCTATAACCATAACAGCAGGAGTATGGCGGCAGGCAGGCATGCTGGACAGCAGCTGAGAGCTTACATTTCAAACCATAAGCAGACAGCAAAGAGATGCAATCCCTTTGAAACCTCAGAGGTTGCCCCTAGTGATACACTTCCTCTAGCAAGGCCACACCTCCTAATCCTCCCCAGACAGCCTCAGCTGGTGGTTGCTCAAATATTCTGTGGCTGTTCAAGTATTCAAATGTCCAAGACTTAACAGGGAACATCTTCAAATCACCATACTCTAATGGCAGCCATCCTTTGTAGACAAGCTCTCTTAGAGTGTCAGAGCTGAGGCATAAGCTTTAGGGGAGGGTTTAGAGACTAGGATTTCATGATTCAGAACAGTTTGTATAGGGCCTGAATGGGAGGAGGCTATGCCCCAGTGTATTAGAACACATGCATCCCCATTTGTGTCTATTTGCATATCATACATATGTGAGCATGCCTTGGTCACCTTCCTATGGACCTCAAGTGCCACTAGGCCTCTTCTAAGTCCTTGAGGGTTTTAAGAAGGAAGTAAGGGAATTTGGTAGCAGCTCATCCTCTGTTGAGACTATGGAAGTTTATCCATGCAGACAGATATTTTATATTCCTATTATGGAGGCCAAATACTTCATGTAGGGTTTTATAACTGGAGTTATAAAATTGTGGATTTTGAGGAGATGCCATGAATACTGCAGAAATGCTCATGGCATGGTTTATCGCCTTCAGCTAGGCCAGACATCTTCACCTCCTTGTCCTTTATCTTCCTCTTCATAGTACACATAACCACCTGAGGTTGGTCTGTCTGTCTCCTCCTCTCTGCCTCCTCTCACAATCTGCCCCATTTAGAATGAAGGAAAGAGAGAATAGCTGATTTGGAGCTGCTAGATTCTGTCCTCTTGTATGGTACTTGACAGCAGGTGTCCATAGATCTGGGCTTTATGCTCAGGTGATATTCAGGAACCAGTTCTCCGTGTCTTGTGACTAACTAGAGGCCATGGTGGGCTTGGGTGACAGGGCTTTGTCAGTCCAGGCATCCTTGTTGGGAGTTCCTTGCAATGCTTAGTGTACTCTAGGGACTGGTGTCCTCTTTAGGTCGGTGATCCTTACACCCATGGCTTAGTGGAGTAAGGACAATCCTGGTAGCAGTGCTACTTCCTGTGTGGCAGAAACCATGGATCTTGGGAGGACAGGATGGGTACTCTCACCACCAGTGAGATGACTAAGCCAGAGGTGAAAGTACGTGTTGCACAGATGTTTGCTTGTAGTCCCCTGCCGTTTCTGCATGTGCTTGGCATGGTGCTGCCTAGCTCATTACTCCGTCCTTGGGGCATCTGGCAGTTTTCACTATCTAGCCTCATGGTACTCTAAGGCTGCCTATCTCTTGCTGTCCTGTCCAGTTCTGAGCACTTACGGAGCATCCATGAGAAAAGCTTGGGAGAGGGGTGTGCACTTCTGTTAACAAAGTGGTGGTTTTTATAGTTCATACCCAACGTCATTCAGCTACACCATTGTTTTCAGTGCTCCCTTACATTCCCTGTCTTCTGTCCTGCCTCTACCACAGGGCGCCTTTATTCTCTCTGACAGGTATCTCAGTACAGGCTCCTTTAAGTTGGGCAAACATTGTATTGTTATAATCCCTGTCTCTCAAAACAAGCTGAACAGACAGTTTCAAAGTGTCCCAGAGAGGGGCTGCCTCCTCATCTTGCTCAAAGTGTCCCAGAGAGGGGCTGCCTCCTTGTCTTGCTTGGAGGCTGCTTAGTAGCCAGTGTCTCTTGGCCACCATGTCTATTAGTGAGACTCTTTCCTCATTTCAAGCTAGGAATCTGCCGGGCCGTGTCATCTTTCAGGGTCATGCCTTGAGGTGATGTTTGCCCCCTTGCTGATTTGGACATAGTTGGGGGCTCCTTTGTGTCTGCAAACACTTCTGTGTATTGTTTGAATCAGTATTGCTTCTATGGCCCCAACATCCTGCCCAGAGCCACCTTCAAGGTGGCTATACACCCACTACTTGCATAAACAGAACAGAAATGCTGTTAACTCTGGTTGATAACCACAAAAACCTGTCCCGAAGAGTGGAAGCAACAAATAAGGCAGAAGTGTGCACTAGAAGTAAGCATGGAAGCCGTTCCCTCCCTGAATGTCTTCTCTGCCAAGATGGGCAGCCCTGGAGCATCTCCCCAGGTTTACCCTGCTTCTGTGTCTGCATGTACTGTCCTGCTTGACTGTTTCATTCCACATATGTGTTCTTTTTCCTTTTGTCACTGAATATTGACAACACAAATGTGTATGAGTCTGAGCTGCTTGCATATTGAAAAATGCCAAATGTCAGGCAGTTGCTTTCAGGTGATAGTATAGGCACATAGTGTCTAAACAGGAGGAAAACACCTGGTTCCATGGGTACCCATATCAAGGCATGCCTACCTTCCGAGATCCAGAATTCTGAAAAGGCCTGCCAATAATTCAAGGTGCCTAGGGTCAGATAATCTTTGGAGTCTGGGATTTAATGTTTTATTATTTTTGTGTGCTTGTTTTTAAACCCCTGATTGAGGGAGCAATGCTATATATCCTGGGTTCCAGCAGAGGCCTGTGGCGTTTGAGTGGTACAGATAGCTTCTATGGCAAGAGCAGCAGTGACCATATCTATCCCTTATGAGGATGTTTGACAATACCTAGATCAGTCTCAGACAGGCAAGGCCTTTACTGATTAAGCCCAGAAGGGAAGACTGGCTGCTAAGCTCAGGAAGGGATCAGTTCAGAAATGTCCACTGGAGAGTTCCTGGACAGTTTGGCAGTGTTCTAGGGAGGTTACCAGTATTGGAGGCTCATAGGTGGTCTCCCAGTACTAGCTGGCAGAAGGGAAGGACTTTGGATCATTTTTCTTTATGTCCCTTACTGTTCGGGAATGGCCCTAGTGTGAAGTATTCTCTGACTTGCTGCATAAGAAGTGACTTAAAGTGACATGCTTTTCTTTTGGAAGGTTTCCTGGCAGCCAGTTGCTGCTTAGAAAAGCAATGACTTTATTTTTATTTCTTTTAACACATTTTTTTCTGGGTCACAAGAACTTGGGGGGGGGGTTGTAGGATGGAAGCAGCTTATCTGCACTGTTTGAGAGAGATTCCAAAGATTTGGAAACAATGCTGCTTCTTTACAGAACAACTTTATCAACTTGAGCTTCCTCCGCCTCTTCCGAGCAGCGCGGCTGATCAAGCTGCTTCGTCAGGGCTACACCATCCGCATCCTGCTGTGGACCTTCGTCCAGTCCTTTAAGGTAAAGCAAGGCTCTCGTGGGGTCTGGAAAGCTCCCTTTGGGCATTTTGTGTTTCTCTTCCTTTACCATGCTTCCTTTCTTCTACCCAGAAGTGGACTTTCCTCTGGAGACTGAGTCAGGGCACGTCATGTGTACCTCTTTGGCATGTTATCCTCATGCACTTTCTTAGTGGCATTTTGAGTGAATAGTAGGTTATTCTGCTAATGTCCTCCCTACAACTCTGAGATCAGCTTATGCTCTCAAGTCAGAGAAACAGACAAGGCCACTTGCTGCTGGAAGGGCTTGGTGGTCAGTGGGGTGGAGTTGGGCCAGGCTGAGGTTTGTGTAGCCTTAGGGATGCCCTGGAGCTGATGTGCTCATGTGTCTCCAGGCGCTGCCCTACGTGTGCCTCCTCATTGCCATGCTGTTCTTCATCTACGCCATCATCGGCATGCAGGTGGGTGCGACCTGCCCAAATTGGATTGGACACAGGGCTCCTGACTGGTGAAAGGGATATGGGTCACTGTCATTAAGTGATAATGATTCAATGGAGTGCTCATTTACTCTGGACAAGATACTGGTATAAACAGTGAGTGCACTAACCCCCAGAAGCACTGCTTTGTGGCAGAGGAGACCAAGGCAGCACAAGTAGGTTTTCATTCCCACTTCTCTGGTATGTTTGAGAGGATATTGAGGCACTTATCTAGGTAGGCAGCCAACTGATAGCTGTTGTATTGTCTGGCTGCCAGTTAACAGGCTCCTTTTCAGCTCAGATGCTCCTGATGAAATGCTTCCCAGAATGTAAGTAGGATCCCACCAGATCATTGACCTTGACAATAACTTAGCTTTTCATTATTTCTCAAAGAACACTGTGTAATTGTTTGGGGAAAAGAACATCAAAAGATTTACATCTGTAAATCTTGGCCACTTCCTAACAGTGTAGATGGGAGTGGGTCGAGTATTAAATGTGCTGGGAGGTGCCAGTCTTGAGCTTCAGCCTACTTCTAAAACTTTTATTTCAGATTGAAGTTTTCTGAGAGTTTGGTGCTATTTAAAACAAACATGAACATTTTATATTGCTTTTGTCTGTGGATATTCAGTAGTGTGTGTTTCACTGATCTCTGCAGAGTATGATAGTTCATAGACTTTCAATTATAGCCTAAGTATAGAGCTCAGCATGGCTCATGACTCATCTGCATTTCTTACTCTGGAAACGGCCTATCAGATTGCCTAAAAGCCTATTGTGCTGTTTGTACAGGAGATTCCAAAGAACATTTCCTGAGCTGTTACTCACCTGCTTACAGGTTTGGATTAGAGAGTGACCTGAAAGGCTTCCTTTTGTACCATAGCCATGCCCAACCCACTCATCCTGGTTGCCCAGACTTGCATCCAGAATGGGTAGCTTCAGAGCCCCAGCTACATACTTTGTACTGTGGAACATGAGTGTATTCCACTGAGAGGTTGTCTGTGCTGGGAACCACACTGGCCCCAGGCACCGCCCAGCCCTTGTGTTGTCTTCAGTATTGCATGCACACCTTTTCTTGTCTAGTCTAGTGACTAAAGCTCCTAAACTCCAACATTTGCACTCTATTATTTTTCTCCATTTCAGGTTTTCGGAAACATTGCCCTTGATGATGACACCAGTATCAACCGACACAACAACTTCCGGACATTTCTACAAGCCTTAATGCTGTTGTTCAGGTGTGTTGGTTTTTAGCCTAAGGAACATGTCCCCTCTTCACTTGTGGTAAAGGGTTGGTTCCATTCATGGATCAGTACCCTTCTAACACCGAAATTATGCTGTTTCTGTCAAGTAGGCCTTTCCAGTTCTTTTACTTTATGTTTATTCTTTCCGAAGGGCTTTTGTCTGCCTTGACCTCTAGATAGACAAGAAATAAGTACCAAGGGGAGGGATGCTGTTTCCCTTGTTCTAACCCAGCTTTTACCACATTGTTTCTGCTCCCCAGTGAGAGCCAAAAGGTGTGTCTAGAGCTGATACAGTCTAGGACAGCAGGTACTTGGCAAGATCTCATTTGACATGCTGACATCACACTGTATGCCCAATCACCATTTTGGTCACCTGCATCAACGGATGAAAAAGAAACAGGGCATGCAGAGGGAGTTTTCAGGTACTCAGTGGGCAGAGGAATCCAACTTCCCCAAACTGGTGATCTGAATATGCCCTTCCTTCATCACTCACTGGAACTGTAGTGCCCTACACTCCTGGGCACCTTCAGAAAAGTAGCATGTGACACTCAGGCTCCAGAGCAAGGGGCCCCTCTGTACAAGGGCTATAGACACCCTTGTCCTTTCTCAAAAGCATGCTGAGGAGACCAGCCATCCACTGCTGTTGTCCAAGAGGTAGGATGGAGGTATGATGCACTTCTCTGCCTCCTTACAGTCCATCTCTGGCTCTAGACCAAGGAGATGGCTCTTGGTAGGACTTGATGGTGAGAAATACTAAACTCAGACCCTGTGTTGGGACTCCTTCCTGAGATTTCACAACATCTGTTCCTGTATGCAAATGCATCACCCAGTCCTGTGGAACCTCCTTCCCAGCTGGTATGGACATGTGCCTGTGCTCATGTCAGTTTCATGGAGAAGACTGAAGACAACCTAGACCTGATTTACTGAGTTGCTTGGAGAGGATCTTCAACAGGCATCTTCATGCTTACACTTTCCCAAATCATGTTTCTCTGGGCTTCAGCTTATAGAGTAATTATATTTCATCATGTATTGATATTCTGATTCATGCCAGATTTGAAGCAAACTTAAGAAGTTTGAGGCCTTTGTTCTCAAAGGTTTCTGTCCTTCCTGAACTTTGTGTTGTACAAGTACTTCTCCTAGTCATGCTGGCTTAGGTGGAACAGCAAGCCAGTAGGAGTCTTCCCATCCTGGGAGAGGTCTCTGCTCAGAACAGGACCAACTACATACACATGCATAAACTTTTGCTGTCTTTGCTGGTCACATGTCTATAAACAAAGTCCCCAAGAATCCTGAGATGGCTGCTTGGGGTGGTTTTGAGAAGCAGTGGCCAATGTGAAAATAGACTAAGCAGAGAGGGAATGGTGTAAGAATGGGAAAAGAATTGCCGGGTCACAGGGAAGGTGTGGGCTTCTACAATGAATGAGATGAATCATGGAGAAGGTAAGGGATGTGAAAAAGTCTAACTGCACTCTAGACCTGCTGGGATGCTATGAAACAGAGCGGGAGATCACTTAGGAACTCTTGGGGTAGCTCGAGGATGATAAAAGAGAACAGTGGTGCTCTCTAATGGCAGGCTAGTGGGCAGAATGTAGAAACTGGCAGCTATGCTGGCCACAGAGTTAAAGATTCACTTCTCGACAGGAAGAGGATGAAAAGGACTGAGTTTTGAAGGAGGGTTAGGAGTGTGCTGGAACATGTTTTATAGGAGGGCCTGCCTGCAGTGGGCGAGCTCCCAGGGTAGTAGATCACTTCCATTGCCTTCATAGTAGTCAGTTTAGAAATTTGCTGTCATCCAGGTTCTGCATGCACATGTGCAGAAACCCAGAAGAGGTGGTTCCCTTTCCCCAGCTCTTCCAAGGGCTCTGCTAGCCAGGCTCTGGGTTTACTGGACAGCTTCCCCTGGGCTTGCCTTTGTGTACTTACAGCTCTCTTCTTCTCAGGAGTGCTACTGGGGAGGCCTGGCATGAGATCATGCTGTCTTGTCTGGGCAACCGGGCCTGCGACCCAAATGCCAATGCCAGTGAATGTGGGAGCGACTTTGCCTATTTCTATTTTGTCTCCTTCATCTTCCTCTGTTCCTTTCTGGTAAGTCTTTTTATGCCCCCCCCCCCATGTCTGCCTATCTCAGGCCATCTTCTGTTGGTTCCTGATTTTAACCCAGTCCACATTATATGCCAGTTCTATGATTACAAACTTTGTCCATTGTGGTAATGGAGTTCACGAAGCTGTGTGCCTAGGATAATGAGTAAGTGACACTAGGATTAGGTGTAAAGGTTGGTGAGCATGTGTAGTTCTGGGAACCTTGGAGCAGGAGCAGGAAGTTATATACTTGATAGCTATAGCTTGGCTCTGGATTCTGTTTGGACAGTAAAGAATGAAGCTGCAGAGGGAGCAGGGAGGCTCTTGTGGGAGACAGTGGCTGAGAGGTTGAGTGAATTGGGAAATACTAATCTACAACTTTAAGGTAAAGCTGATTGAAGAATAGAAAAGAAAGCCACACTCTGGAATTTCTAAGCAACAGGTGTGAGCCCTCCCTCTGCTAAATACATGAAGCTTTCCAGAAATGGGTCAGAAGTGAGTAGAAACACTGCACAGATGCTGAGGCTGTGTCTTCTGTGTTCATGATGCATGGCCCAGCAATGTAAGGTGTGTGGCTGAAGGAATATGAATCATTTGAGTGCTGCTTAGAGGTGCAGAGTCTTTGAGCTAGGAAAACAGCTCAGTTGGTAAAGTGCTTGCTACTCAAACAGGAGAACCAGAGTTCCTTGCAGCTATGTGAAAGCTGGTACTTGTGTGTAACTCAGGTGCTGAGGGGAGCCATGGCATAGAGCTGACTGGATCCCTGAAGCCCAGTGAGTATAGCAGAATCAGTGAGCTCCAGGTTCAATGAGAGACCCTGCTTTAAAAAATAAGATGGATACGTGATTAAGAAAGACACTTGAGGTCAAGCTCTGGCTTATATGTACACATATCCACACAGAAAGCCCAAGGCCCACACGAGAGAACAAGAGCAAGTGCATAGCGCTTATGCATAGAAGTGTTCAGAACCCACATGAAAACAGGAGCAAGTGTACACAGTATACACAGGGAGAAGAGGAGGAAGGCAGATTGAGCCTGCCTCACACTCACTACATCTCTGGGAAGAGGACCCAGAAATCTGAGTCTTTTTCTTAAAAATAAAAGATTTACTTATTTTTAGTATTTACTTATTTAAGTATGCCTCACAGTGTGTAGAAGTGTGTTCCCAAATGCCAGAAGAGACCATTACATTCTCTGGAGCTGGAGTCTCAGGCAGCTGTGGGCCGCCTACATGGATGCTGTAAACCTAACTTTAGTATTCTGAAAGGGTTGCAGGTGCTCTTAACTGCTGAGCCATTCCTCTAACACTCTCCCTTTTATGTGTGTGTGTTTATGTGTGTGTTTTTATAGCTATGTGCATGTTCGTGTGGGTACGTGTGCATGTGGAAGCCAGAGATTTATGTCATGTATCTTCCTCAACTGCTCTCTTATTATTATTTTTTTTGAAACAGGGTCTCCTACTGAATCTAGAGTTCATCAGTTGGCTAGGCTGGATGGTCCATGAGCTTCACTAGTGTTGGGCTTACAGATATGGGCTTCTGTGCCTGCCTTTTACATGGGTGCTGGGAATCCAAACTCAGGTCTTCATTTTCCTGCAATGGGCACGTTACAAACAGAATCATCCCTCCAGCCTGGAATCTAACTTTTAGTGAGCTATTAGGTCACTCTGTAAACATGAAACTTTGAGTAGAAAGTGAAAACTGCTGACATCAATGAAAATTAATAAAAGGAAACTTAATTACATGGAAAAAGACATCACATGTCCATGAATTGGAACTTAGGATTTTATCACAATGACAGTACTCACACAAGTGATATGTAGAAAATACAGCAAATAAAAATCCCAGTGTCAGCCAGGTGTGGTGGCACACACCTTTAATCCCAACACTCAGAGAGGCAGAGGCAGAGGCAGAGGCAGGTGGATTGCTCTGAGTTTGAGGCCAGCCTGCTCTACAAAATGAGTCCAAGGGTAGCCAAGGCTGCACAGAGAAGCCTTGTCTTGAAAAAAAAAAAAATCTCAGTGCCTTTTTTTTTTTTTTTTTGTAGAATAGGAAATCCTCAAATCCATGCTCAATTGCCAAGAAATAGACAAAACAATCATGAAATATGAACTTGAAGGATTCATCTTTCCCAACTTCAAAACTTTAGCAGAGTGCTTACCTAGCACTCACAAAGCACTGGGTTTGATTCCCAGCATGGCATAAACTGGGTGTAGTGGGTGCATACCTATTAGTCCAACAGAGGTGTAGGATCAGAAACTTAAGGTCATCTTCCACTATATAGCAAGTTCTAGGCCGGCCTGGACCTCAAACAAAACAATAGTAACCAAAATAGTATTGTTGGATTTATAAGCCAGCCAAAGAAAATCAAGTATCTAGACATAGTCTAAATGGCCAGTTAGTTTTTATGCTCATTTATTGTTTCAGATTGATAAAATAGGCTTATTGAATATACTGCAAGGGGCAAGGGCTAGGCAGTATGAAAGTACTGCCTATAGTCTGGCCAGTTCATTTTGACAGGAGTGCTTGTAGGGAAATGATTTTCTGTGTTTTAGTTTTTCTGTCTTTTCAAGAGTAAATTTGAGATTTGTGGATTAAGAATCCTTGAGACTGAGGAGACATTAGTAAGTCCCAGCAGGTCTTTCCTTATCTGATAAGAGCGACCTCTCCTGTCCAGATAGCTCCTCACTCAAGCTGTGAACAGAGCTCAGGGGCTAGTCAGAAGGCACGCTGTGGGAGATATCACCTTTTCTTCTTGTCCTGCAGATGTTGAACCTCTTTGTTGCTGTGATCATGGACAATTTTGAGTACCTCACGCGGGACTCTTCCATCCTAGGGCCTCACCACCTTGACGAATTCATTCGAGTCTGGGCTGAGTACGACCCAGCTGCGTGGTGAGTGAGCTCCAGTGCTCTCTGGTCCTCAGGGTTGTCATTTCCTGTGGTTCTCAAGACAGGGCCAGGGTGGATTTAGATAGTTCCATGTGCATGTCCTCCTCAGGTGTTGGTCTGAGGCCTAGGGACTTAGCCAGTTTCGTGTCCCCCTTTCAGTAGCATGTTCCTTTTGACCCCATGCCTCGGTATAACTCTGGGTCAGAGACACAGTCTTTGAGACCCTCAATATGGTCCTCAGGAGAGTGCCTATGCCTGGGGGTCAAGGAACATTTCCAGGGCTCTTTGCACAGACGTGTCCTGCCTTCTCCCAAGGCTTGTCTTGTGACAGAACATGGAGGCCCAGTGGGGGAGGGTAAAGAGACTGTGGAGGTCCAACCTAGACCTTGTCTCATGATTAGTGCTCAGAAGGCTTTAAGAACAAATTAATATGTGGAGTTTTTGTTTTTGTGGCTGTTGCTGTTGTTTGAAGTATTGGGGTTGAACCCAGGGACATGTACAAGTTAGGCAGGGATTGTACCACTAAGCTATACCACGTACCATAATATGGGCTTTGAAAGTTCCCCTAGATGGACTTAGTTTTTTCTCTCTGCCATTTATTTTGGGGACAGGAGCCAATGCATATGTCTGTTCCCAGGCCTAGTTGTTTGTGGTAGGCAATGGGTGGAGTTATATTTAAAGCAGAGCAATTGGGAACGCCTTACTGTGGCTTAACCTTTTTAATCAAGGCAGAAAATGGTTACTGGGCTACACAAATGAAGGGTGGTTTGTTTCTAGACATCAGGGCCTCATGGAATGGTCTGAAGCTGTGTTCCACAGAGAGCACTGCATAATCCTGTCATATAAATCTCCTGTGCCAGAGAGCACACCCAGGAGGGCAGGCAAGCAGGACATCAGGACTCTCCATCTGTGCGCTTCTCATTCCTTCACCTACTTGGTCACCAATTGATACTTTGGCCACTCGTTTCATTCACTCACACTTTCCTTCACTTTTTCTCACCTGTTCTCCTGTTTACTCATACATTGTGTTACTTTGATTTGATTCGGTGATTGTGTCTCAAAAAGCAGCTTAAGGGGAAAAGTTTGTTTTGGCTTATAGTTTTAAGAAGGGATATAGTCCAACATGGAGGGAAAGCATGGAGCCAGGAGCATGACATAGTTGGTCACAGTTGGAAGAGATGAATTCAGTTTTCCTTTTATTCAGTCTGGTACCCCGGCCCTTGGAATGATGCCAACTGCATTTAGAGTGGGACTTCCCATCACAATCCAACCTAGACCTTGTCTCATAGGGAGGATGCTCAGAAGCTGTCTATTGGGTGGTTCTTGATCCTGTTCCACTGACAGTCACTGTTAGCCATCACACCCACACAGTTACTTGCTCAGTTATTTTTCATTCACTAATTCACTTATTCCTGGGGTTCTCAAGACACGGCCAGGGTGGATTTAAACAGTTCCATGTAGTTGCTGAGGGCTCTTCCCTGTCAGTTAGGATGTAGAAGAGGCAGAGATGAAGAGCATTGGCTGCTGGGGTTTTACCGCAATTGTTCAATAACCATGCTGTGAATCCCTGAATGGATGAGTGTTCACTTCCTATGCCCTCGGGATGAACAAGTAACTGTAGCTGTACGCAGCTTCCCACCTGTCTCTGACTGCCTCTCACAAGTCTGTGTTCAGCATTTTGCCATGAGGTAGTCAAGAGAATGAAGTCAGGCTCCTGGTGGAGATCCTGCGAGGTGAAATCAGGATGGATGTTTAGGTTTCTAGGAACCTTGGTTTCAAGGAAAACTTGAGGATATGGTCAGATCCGTGCATATAGTTCTGCTTCCCAAGCTGCTCCTTGGCTTCTGCTTTGTTTTCTTAACCTGATGTTGAGCACAACAATGCTCAGTAAATCCAGGGGGCTTGAGGAATAGTTGGCTTTCTTCTGCTGGGCTAGATTCCCATTGCCCTGTCCTTCCGTATCTCCTCTGCCCCTAGAGATGAACAAGAAGACTGCAGTTGTATTCAGTTCCCCACTTGCTCTTGTCTACCCCTCACAGTGTGCATTTTGAGGTGTTGCATGAAGTTGTAGTCCTAGGAAATCCCACAGTATTGCATTAGGGCACCGGGACACAAGTCTCTTCTGTTGGGACTGTTTGGACTGACATCATCTCCATGTATGTTTTCCATTTATATGAGAACTTTTCAGTTTTACATAGTCTACAAGCAGCAGCAGAACCACTTATTGTTGTTATTGCATATTGTACTTACCATCTTTCACATTGTAGAGGATTCTCATATCTGTATATCCATGTGCTTTCCCTATAATGCCCAAGACCCTTCCTAAAATGCATAGGCCCAGGGATATTGCACTGGCTCGTGGTCAGGTATGTCACTGAAGTGGGATGCAATGCGGGGACTGGACTTTGTCTACAAAGGGCAGGGGAGACTCCCACTGCAGAATTACTCATCGGTACTCCCAGATCACCCTGGCTATTACCTGAAGAGTCAGTGTTATTTCTGGAATAACTTCCCAAGAAGACCAAGTGCTGCAGAAAAGTGATGGTCTGTAGAGTGCAGTGTGTTGAAAGCCAGCTGTGAAAGAGAAGCATCCCCTTAGTCTGTCTGACCTGCACGCCCAGTTCCTACCATCACTTGTAACCCAGAAAGAGAACAATGTGCACTGTAGTGCCTAGCAAGTGGAATTGGCCCGAGTACGAGTACAGCTATGAGATCATGCAGAGCGAGAGTTCAGTCTGTGTTCCAATTCAAGAGTTGGAGAACTAGGGGCCCATTGATGTCATGAGCACATTAAAGAGATGGTGAAACACGAGCCTTGTGGCATAGGTGACACATGGCCAGAGGACATCAAGGATCAAGCAGCCCAAAGTACAAGTGCACCTGTGAGCTTTGAGGCTGGTGCTGGTCCCCTCCAGACTCCTGCAGCTGGATAACTTGACAGTGTACCAAGACAGGTTAAAGTTGGTCCCACAGTTTGGCAGGATCACTGCAAGCCTGCCAGGTGCCTGTCTTTATATCCCATGTGACCACATGGTTTTCTCATCATTTTGGTAAAACTTTGAAACCACACACAAACTGTCAAATCTCCTAACATTTGTGTATGTGTATGCCCAAGCACAGATGTGTATGAGCATATGCATTATGTACATGTCCATGAGCCTGTATGTCCAATGCATGTGCACATGCAATATATATATATATATATATACACACACATGCACATGTAGGCACATGAATATATTTTGTGTACCCATGTGAGTTTCTGTGTCTGTATGTGTATGACAGACTGTGTTTGTCTGTATGTGTCTATGTATGGTAAGTATACATGTGTGTTCATATGTGAGTCGTTACATGTGTGTATGCACATGTTAGGTGTCATTTGTGTATTGTGTGAACTTGTACATGCTGTGGGATACTAGAAAGGCATGGGCTCCTGGTGGCTAAAGCTGCCTTTCCCTTAGCCTCCTTTTTGTTGCTTCAATATTGTGTTGAAGCATGGAGACTCAGAATGACCATCACTCATATATTCATCCATGTGTTCAGCAAGAATTTCCTGAGCATCTGCTGTATTCTGGTTCTGGGGTCCCAAAAGTGAAACAATAAGGAGAATTTCAGGGCCATAGCTTGAGGCCAGGACATTTTTGAGGAGGGAAGATCACATGCTTCTGAGCTGTACGAAAGGAGGCAAGATGAATTGAATGCCAGGCAATTCTGAGGTAGGTCCAAAGGTGCGGGAGAGCTGCAGAGATTGTATTAGGCTCAAGTGAATGTATTAAAACTGGGAGAGATTGAAAGACTTTGAAATTTGAGTTAAACAGGTAACTTTTTTTTTTTAACTTGGTAGACAGTGGGAAAGCTTTTGACTATTTGGGGAAAATACATATTCTGAAAATATATTCCAGAAATAATAGGATTAACAGTATCATGTCCATACTTTTCCACTGGTATCATATAATGGACTTGATGAGTAGTTGGCCCCCTTGTAATTGTCCCTAGGATCCAACAAGATTAGCAAGTATGGGTGAGGCCCAAGTAGAACTTCTTCTTATCTAGAAGTAAACTGGGCATGAACGAAACTGATTGGACCGAGAAGGTAGTGACATAGGAGAAAGAAGGGTCAGTGGCGACCAAAGGGTGTCATTGCTAAGAGGAGGGCTTCTTTGCTTGGGCCAGCAAATTTCATGATGTCAGCATGTCCAGGGAGATAGGGAAAACTGAGAGGCATTTAAAGGTATACTTATGAGTGAGATTTTTGCATCTGAGAAATGGATGGAGTGCATCATGGCAGTGAGAGCCAGGGTCAGAGGAAGACATGTGAAGAAGGGTCTGGCCTTCAGGAACTGAGGGAAGGGACAGACAGCAAGAGCATGGGCACGTCCAGCTGAGACTGCTCAGTGCTGGGCCTGTGGGTATAGCTGTTTATTCTGTCTTGACAGATGTTCTGAGTATTTTCTGCCTACCTTCACTTCTAGGGATTATCTTGGGGCTGACACTTTCTGGGGAGCATAAACTCCAGGTCCCACTAGGAAGTAGCCTGTTTAGCTGTGCCCCTCACCTCCACCTCACAGCTCATCTTCCATTGCAGACTGGGTGGGTGGGTGGGACGGGCTCCATCATGCCTTGTTACCATAACCTGTGACATTTCCTTTCCAGTTGCCGGATTCATTATAAGGATATGTACAGTTTGTTGCGTTGTATTGCGCCACCCGTTGGCTTAGGAAAGAACTGCCCTCGTAGGTTGGCCTACAAGGTTTGCAACTTCAGAGCCTCCATCTGACATACTTCCCTGCCCGAATCGCAAACACTGCACACACTCCCTGCCTGACTTGGGAATGATGACACCTCACCTTCTCTTTCCTCTGTCCTGCCCTGCCCTGCATTCCAGCATCCTGGATGCTTTGGTTCCCTGTCTTATCTCCCCAAGCCCTCCAGCTAGCTGGATGCAGGCAGCCTTCAAGACAGTGCCCAAGGAGTTTTCTGGCCTGGTTGGGCCGAGTCTTCCAGGACCAGCTGGCTGGGCAAGGGGGGATGAGGTTGTAGAGGGATGTGGGTGAGACAGGTCCTGCCTTTACCAAGGAAACAGCCATCACACCCAGCCATCACAACAGCATTCCCGCTCTTATGGGTGGGCTGATGGTCAGACAGGCCAGAGGCTGAGAGCCCAGAGGAGAAGTATGTATGTGGGTGCAAATAAACAAGCAGTTGTCCCTGTTGGTCAGAAGACGCTTTCAGGTCCCTGGGGGAGGGAAGAGTGGGAACAAGAAAGAGAAGCCCTCCTGCGTCGCTTCTGGATTGATGTGCTCAGCTCAGGGAGAAAAGCCCTGTCCTGAAACTGTGAGCGGAGGGCAGGGTCTGGGCAGATATGCCCTCTGGAGAAAGGCTGGACTCTGCTGTGTCTCTGAGACCCCAAGCCCACAGGCAGGTGCTCTGGGGTAGAGGGAAGCCCCAGCCTCTTGACTTGGGAAGATGCTACATCAGCCCCAAGATGCTGCTCTGAGTCCCCAATCTTGGGTTCTAGGCCCCACAAGGGGCACATCCAACCTGTTGGTCCCAACCTGTGCTGTCAGAGGCACCAGTGGCACCAGGCCACAGCTTACTCAGCTCCTCCCTTCCCGCAGTCTCCTTCCCATCCAGCCCTGACCTCAGCAGCGGCCTGCCCTGGGCTGGCCTCGGGCGTCTCTGGGCTTGGAGCTGACTTGCCCTGTTAAGTTTAGTCCTCTAAGAGCTTTGGGACTCCTCTAGTTTTCTAGTCTGTTGTAGATTTTTCTCCACTTTAGCCTCTGGCCTTATTTGGAAGCAAATCTGACCTGCCTATTCAGGCAGGTGAAGCTGCTGCTGTGGTTCTCTGCAGTAGCAGTCCCATCTCCACACAGCCTGGCCAGTGCTTCCTGCATGGTGAACCAGCTCTTTCTGATTTGGCCTTGTCTTCGGTTCTAAAACAGTAAAGTCAGAAATTTATAACCCAAAGCCGCCCCGATGCAGCCCTTCCTCACCCCTCCATGTTCATTAGCTCAGATGTCACCCCTGCCCGCTGCCCTGCATTGGGCTGCTATGAGGAGGTGAGGCTGGGGGTGGGGCAAGCAAGGGTCAAGTCAAGCAGAGATTCCCTCATTTTACTTGTTTTGATTTGGGGCATTTACCCGACACTTTGGTTAACTGAATCTGTTTTCTTGTCTGCTTCCTCCCCTGCCCGCTCCCTGCTCTACCCCTCCTGCCGTGTGCCTCTCCTGTGGACCACCCCACTATGCCTGGCCTCTGGAACGGGTTTCCAGTGGGCGCATCAGTTACAATGACATGTTTGAGATGCTGAAACACATGTCCCCACCTCTGGGGTTGGGGAAGAAATGCCCGGCTCGAGTTGCATACAAGGTAGACCTTGACCCTGCACTGATCCTGCACCCAACCCAGGAGCTGTCTGTGCTTGGCTGGGCCCATCTGGGCCTTGTGCAGCCCGCAGAGCACCCATGGGCTCTCGCCTGCATTTTTAGAATCTGTCTGGCTGTCTGGCTGTACCTGGCTGCCTTGCCGCTGCTCCCTTTACCACCCTGAAACCCTTTGCTCCCATTTCAGACAGAGGGAGTTGTCTTTGCACTAACCCCTGATACCCTAACTGGCCTCCCCTACTGACATCCTTGAGAAGCTCAGGACAATGGAGCCAGAATCGTCTCCACCTCACCCCTGCCCTTTTTCCTCCCCTTACATTGCCTTCCTAAGAATGAGAAGACCAACAAAATAACGTTTTGGACAGAGGGTGCTTTATTCTGGGCTTGGACTACCCGGCTACCCCACTCCCTGTGCTCCTCTTATGGGTAGTCATCAAGTCTTCAAGGTCTTGGGACCTCTACAGGGCCTGTGGGGCCTCTGATGCTTATCTCTTTCCCTGCCCTTCTTCCCCTACTAAGCTCAGCCTTGTAGGCATTTATGCCCAGCTGCGGTCTTCAAGGGCTTCCTTAGCTTCCCAGTGGGAGGGGTGCCTTGATATTGAACAGGAATGGGCGTTCAAATACCCTTGGGTGAGGGTCCCAGCTTCAGGAGTTGAAGAGTCGCAAATCACTGAGTCATGAGGAAGGAAGTGAACAAGGGCACCCCCTAGGCCTCCTTCCTGGCCCGGCCACAAGCTTATTCCCACTGCAGTGCTGGTGAGCACTCCCAGCCCCCACTGCTCCCCACTGAGCAGTGCCAGCTGTGTTTACCTCTGTCTGAGAGAGCTTTCTGCCAGCTCCTCCCTCTTTGGTTCACTGTGCTCTGTCCATATTCTGTCTCTGTACCCCATTCTAAGTTTCTGTCTGCCACTTCATTCAGTGTAGTCTGTGGGAACCAAACAGCTCTCCCACCACTCACAGATGCCTCTGGGTTCTTCCTGACATTATCTGCCCCCAACTAGCATGTGTGTTGAAACTGCAGAGGCCCTGCATGCTTGCATGTCTCTATCCACAGGAGGGAGAGCTCTGTTCCTATGACACCCAGCCAGGCAGAAAGGCAGGCAGGAAGGGTTGTGTCGCCCTTTCTAGCCATGCCTAAGGATCTTGAGGCTCAGGGTGTGACCAGACCAAAGGAGGCTTCAGGGTAGGTTGCAGATGGCTTGGGTCAAGGTGAGGAGGGCCCAAGAGATGCTTAGACACTGTTTCTGAAGCTTATTTGCCTTGGTCTCACCACTCTGCTTCTCTGAGATTCCATTTCTCTCTGCCCTCCATGACTAGGGGCAAACTGGTGGGAGCCATTGTTAGTGTAACTCTTGGTGTCCTGGACAGACCTCCCCCTCTTAGAAATAGTTGCTTGCTCTTCTCTCATTCCCATCCTAACTCCCCTTCCTGGAAGAGGAATCCCTTGGCCTCTCATACTGCCATCGGTGCTGGTCTGCAGGGATGCCATGCTCTGGGAAGCAGGTTTTTCATGGTGTGTAACTAATGTGACACGTGAGGTCCTGGTCCTGTAATTGGATGTGCCCAGTGGGGCTTTGCCAGCATTAATAGGACAAGAGCCTACCTCCTATTTTCTGTACCCCTGTGCCCCTCCATCATAATGGAGATACAGAACTTTGGGGCAAGGTACTATGGGCTGGGCTGTGTGGCCCTTCCACAAAGAAGGTCTTTTGCCACAGGGAGAAACTCATGTCTCTAGTTTTCTTCCTGTATAGAGGACACAGTGGGTTACATTAGTAATCCTGGGGTGTTTTTTTTTTTTTTTTTTTTTTTTTTTTCCAACTAAGTGTTTCTCAGATGTAGCTGAGACCTGTATCCACATTGAGGCCTCGGATGTTCTTGGAGCCAGAGGCTCCTGCAGTGGCTGAGTCTACCCAGAGGACTGTTTCAGATACATCCATGTTTCAAGATTTTTTTTTCTCTGAAAACCAAGAAAGGGAGCTGACCACTCATGGAGATGGGAGAAGAATGAGCCTGAGTTCCTATGCTGTTCCCTCTGCTCTAGTCCCTAGAAGGTCTCTTAAGACTCTTCTTGATGCATTTACCTATGAGGGTGTCTGTCTTCAAGTATCATCAAGTGTTTCTTCCTGGCCCTGCTTTGTGGTTAAGACCTGAGTTAAAGCAAGAGTATTTCTCTTGAGGAATGCCCCACTGGGACAGGACCCCAGAAAGGCCTCTTGGCTGCCATGCCTTGCCCAGATGATCCAGTTGCAGATAGAGAAGGACAGGTAAGCAAAGTCACAGGACAGGGTCCCCATATATTTTGTAGGCTGTCCCAAGGAGTGACACTCTGCCTTGTATACTTCTTCCTCAGCCAGGACCACATCTCTGTGTGGCATTCACACAGTAGGCATTCATTCAGTAGGCAAGATTCAGGCTCCTGGCCTGGTTCCTGCTACAGCCTTTACTTGGATTTCTGTTCTTCTCTAGCCAGGAGAATTTCAGCTCAGATGAGAGTGGGGTCCGGGAGGAGAGAATGCTGGCAAAACTTCCACCAAACCAGCTTTCTTGGACCAGGCACCTGCCGCGACCACTCTCAGGAAGCCAAGCCCAAATTCTAGTTCTAGGGTGGGAGTGACACTGACATGCTTGGCCCTGATCTGCCCCTGCTCATCCCCAGCGCCTGGTTCGCATGAATATGCCCATATCCAATGAGGACATGACGGTACACTTTACGTCCACACTGATGGCCCTCATCCGGACAGCACTGGAGATCAAGCTTGCCCCAGGTGAGTCAGGTGGCCTTGGGAAAGGGAGGGCACTGGCCAGATAATCCTTACCAAGTTTACTGCCAGCCTTGGGTAACTAGTGAGACCTCCTGTTTCAAAACAAATAATACAACATATACACAAAAGCACACAGGCAAGCATGAAAAAATAAAATAATCTACTTAGACATGTAAGGAAGAAGTTAAAGGGATGGGCTTTGTCTGGGGACAACTGGATAGGTTTACCTGCTCTATTGGGCACTGACTGTTCCCTTGATGATTGCATTAGCACTGTAATGATCTCATATTTAAAGAGGAAAGCAGCACAGTGAAATGCAGTCCTTTGTTCTAGGTTGTTCCATCCAGGAACAATAGCCTGACCCAATCATGTTAGAGAGGCAAGGTACTAGAGGCTAGGCTGTGAGTACCATCTTCTCCCTCCTTTCCCTTCTCCTCTACCAGGGGGACCCTACCCCCTTCAGTCTGTCATCTATGCCATGAATTTTGTCTACTTGTGTTGTGAGGAGTGGAGGCCAGCCCCATTTGTACGCCAGGTCCTATCTTTTCTCATCACTGCCCTAAGGATGTTAACCATAGCTTCATCCTCTGCTTCTTGCTTGGTTGGTTTGTCTCTGAGGCTACTTGTGTCAGTATGTAAGCACTCTTACCATTCCTTTCTTTAAAAGGCTTGTCTTTTACCCCTCCGTTGATGCTTCTCTTTTTCTTCCTTCATAGGAACCAGTTCCCCGAGGGACTAGTCTGTGGTGATTTTTCTTTGCTAGTTTTCAGTCTGGCAATTTTCAGTCTTTGTCCTGTCTGTGGTCTTCCTTGGCTTCTACTTCCTGTGTAATTTTTTTTTATCTGTTTTTGGCTTCTCTGGCCCTCTCTACTTCTGAATTGTGGGTATGCCTCTATCATCCCTCTTACTGTTGCCACTTGGCTTATTCCTTGTATATATACTGAATCCTAATCTTACCGATTTCTTGTAATACATTGAATTCTAATCTTACCCATTTCTTATTGTACATAGATTGAATTCTGAGCTTGTATTTTCAGTCTAGACAAAAATAGCACAAGTTATTTCATTTACACCCAGAGGCTCTGCAGGAACTCACTGACTTGTCTAGATCTCGATTCTGGATGATTCGACATCCTTCCCTGGCTCCAATGTTAGGAACTCTGTTCTTATTGCTCCCTGACCAAAATCTCGGAGTTACCCCTTATTCTATCATTTCTGGTTCATTTACATCTCCACAGTGATCTCAAAATGCACCCAAAATGTATTCACCTCTACGTCCGCCCACTCTCTGCTCTCCCCAGCTGACCTGCAGTTGTTCTTCCTCTTCAGTCTGCCGTTAGCTTCACAGCCAGGTTAAACACCAATAACAGGAATACTGGTAAACCTCCAGCTAGGGCAATCAAGAAGAAAAAAGATGCAGATCCCAAAGCAAAGAGCAGAAGAGGTATCTCACTGCAGATCCTATTAACAGTAAAAGGAAAGCAAGAGTGAGCATCATGTCAGTGACAGCGACATCTTAGGAGAGATGTATGAGTTTTTTGACGATATAAACTACCAAATACATTTAAGAATAGAAAATCTCAGGGCAAGTGTTATAAATCACTTGATAAATCCAGAATTCATATAAAAACTCTAGGCATCGTGGTATGTGCTTGTAATTCCAGTACTAGGGATTTGGAACAGGTGGATTTCTTAGAGTTTCTGGCCAAGCTTGTGAGCTTCCAGCTCCCGAAGATGATGCCGAATGTTTTCCTCTGGCCTCCACCAAAGAGGTGCCTTACACAAGCACCAGCATACAGGTACACTTGCACCCTCATAGCCACATGCAACCCACATATATGCACACACGCATAAAAACAGGGGAGAACCTTAGTAGTACTTATCTCTTAGATAAACCGATAGCAAACAATCTGCCAACATAAAATTCCAGGCCTAGATGACTTCATTGATGAAGTCTATCAAACATTTCAGTGAGTACAGACTACCTAGATTTTAACAGGAAATAAAAAAGGGAATATTTCTCAACTTATTTTAAATGTACTTTATTCTTATATAAGAAACAAAGATATGACAGGAAATAATACAATCTTACTTTAAATGTGAACATAAAGTTCTTCAATATAATTTTAGTGAACTGACTCTACACATAAAAATCTTCAGTACAATTTTAGCAAACCAAATCTATCAGTACAGAAAAGAAGATAATATATGCTGACATTGTCAAGGTTTATTCTGGTCGTGGAAGGCTGATTTGGTACTGTAAAGCTCAGGCAATATAACTTCCTGTGTCAAGCGACAATAGAAACTGAATGGTATCTTAACAGCTACACAGGAAAAAAGTGAAATCCAACATCCATTCATGCTAAGAATATTTCTATGTGGAGTTGAATTAAATGAAATATCTAATAAATATATGATAAAGGATATCTATAAAAAACTGTAGCTAATTAATATTTAACATAGAAACTCTTGTGAAGTCAGGACTCGGACAATGGTGTACTGGAAGCTCTCATTTTCTTCTTAAATTAATTAATTTATTAAATTTAATATTTAATTTACTAAATTAAATTAATTATTTAATTTACTAAATTAATTAAGAATTTTATTTTTTATTTATTGCAATTTATTGACTTTGTACCCCAGCTGTAGCCCCTTCCTTGTCTCCCCTCTGTCCCACCCTACCTCCCTCTTCTCCCTCTACGTCCCTCCCCTAGCCCACTGATAGGGGAGGACAGCTCTCCTTTTCAGTGATGTACTTGAGGCTCTATCCAATTTCATAAGATAAGAGAAAGAAGCAAGAGCAAGAAATGATGAGGGAGGGGAAATATGATCAAAATATATTTAAATTTAAAAATTGTTTTAAATAATAAAAATGTAATAAAAAAGAGCAAGAACTGAAAGTGCCTGCGTTCGGAGTTGATGTCTTTATTTGCAGAATTTCCAGTTTGTTTTTAAAGTTACTGAATGTGACAGGTATACAAGGCTGACATACAGAAGCATTGGTGTTCTGTGTGCTAGTGATTAACAATAGAGATTTCTTTGAAAATAACACCACAATTTTTCTTGAAAAATTTTCTTGAAAATAAGTGCAATATAGTGTTTCTGTATTGTGGATAACTCTGAAACCCATTTGTATAGTTTATCCTGTGAGTTTATAAGAATAAAGTATTGTTATAAATTATAATTTATAATAAATTATAAAGTATTATAAGAATGAAGCATTTATAAGAAGAATAAAAAAAAGACCTAAATAAGTAAGAGAAGTCTGTGTGGTGTTCATGGTTTAGAGTCTGTTGTAGAGGAGCTGTAACAGCCTTAGCTTTACCCTAATCAAGATCACTGTCATCAGATAAAGTCCCAATAGATAAGTCAATTCTAAAATTTACAGAGAAATGCAAAAGAACTTGAATGGTAGTTTTGAAAAGAAGAGCAAGGTTAAGAAGCACATGCTTCCCAAGTAGCAAAGGCAATTGATATGGAAAAGATGGCATCTCTAATAAGCAGTGCTTTTTAAATTTAGACAGCCATTTGTAGAAGGAAATATTTTTGACTCACAATCAGTTTAGAATATGTACTAATTTTCTTGTTGCTATGACAAAATACCTACAAAAAGGAAGAATTTATAAGTGGCACATGCCTGGAATCCCAGCACTCAGGAGGCAGAGGCAGGCGGATCTCTGTGAGTTCAAGGCCAGGCTGGTCTACAAAGCAAGTGCAGGACAGTCAGGGCTACACAGAGAAACCCTGTCTTGAAAAAAAACAGAAAAAAAAAAGAAAGAAAAGATAAAGGGTGGCTATTTTAGCTGACCCCCGTAGGGGATATAGTCTGTCCTGGTGGGGAAGTGTAATGGGAGGGGCCAGAGGCAGCTGGTCAGACCCTCTGGAGTCAGGAACTGAGAATAATGTTAAGTTCACTGCCCTTTCTGCTCAGCCCATGGCCTGCTGCTGCCTAGATTTGGAGTACATCTTCCCTCCTTCACAAACATGCTCAGAGTTTGTCTTCAAAGTGATTCTAAATTCTGTCACAGGGTGCTGGCTTGAAATACCGCAGACTGAATAGCTTGCCCAGGAAATACATTTCTCAGAGTTCTGGCGACTATGAAGTCCAGTATCGAGGTTCTGGCAGGGTGGGTTTTATTCTGAGGGCTCTTCTTGCTGTGTTCTTTCACCACTTTTCTCTTGAGGACATAAGGTGAGAGGGTTGCAATATTTCCGCACTTTTAACATTTAACTCATTTAATGATAACTCTCATCTAGGCTTTTCCAGACACTGGTTCTTTGACTTCTGCGCAGGAATAATGGGAATGTCTTTCAATAACACATATCTTGACCTCCTACAAAACTTAACTTGAAATGGGTCATAGATATATAAATTTAAAGTGATAAAAACTTAGACGAAAAAAATTTGGCAACTGAATAAAGTGGAGATTTCTTTATAGAAAGATGCTTGAATGAGGGAGGTTAAGTGTGCTTGCTGCTCAGAGTGTCAGACTTTGGAACCTAGTAGGTGGTTCATAAATAGGATCTGGTGACCCTTTCTTCTGGCCTCCATGGGCAACCCCTACAATCACATACAACATATGTAAAAAAATAAATTCATGAACCATACAAGAAAAAATTAATAAATTAAACTTCATCAAAATGAAAACTTTCATTCCTCAAATGATACTTACGGTGGTTGGATTATAGTTCTGTTGTAGAACATGTACCAGGCCCTGGATTTTATCCTACACACACATGCACATGTGCTACACACTCACACACAGACACACACATACTCTTTCACACACGCACACGTACACACGCATGCACACTCAGCTGCACTGCCTCCAGGACTACTGTGCAGGGAGATCTAAGTAGTCTGCAGGTCAGTGTGTCTTCATGCTGTGTCTTCCATCCTGCCTTCCCTCTACTCGTGCCTCCCCACTCACTGTCTCCAGTCTACCTGAATGAGGGCCTGCAGACTGTGTCTCACTGCTGTCTTCCATTTCTCTCTTGTCCTGACCCAGCGGGGACAAAGCAGCACCAGTGTGATGCTGAGCTGAGGAAGGAGATCTCTTCTGTGTGGGCTAATCTGCCCCAGAAGACTCTGGACTTACTGGTACCACCCCACAAACGTAAGTGGAGAGGGAAAGGTACTCCCTGCCCCATCTTCCCTGTTCCCCAGGGATATGGGAGTCCAGCGAGGGACTGTGTTGCCTTGGAGAGGGCCCCCTCATCCCTCTGTAGCCTAGCCATGCTGGGTAGCACAGGAGCCATAAGATCTGACCCAGGGCCTCCTGCTTTGAGAATATAGCTCACAATTTAAAAAATGCCCAAGGGAATCCTAGTATGGACACAGAGAAGAGGTGCTCAAGTCTGAGGGCCTCGTGTAGGGATGCTTCAGTCCCACGTAAGGCCACAGGACTAGTTAGATGCTCAGAGTGTGATGTGTTCTTATCCTACCACTCCTGTGGCTGAGCCCCATAGCCACTCACCCCGGGGAGTTTCTTGGAGTCTACATTGGGATAAGGGAAAGACCCTGCCTTCTTACCAGCCAAGTTTTCTGTGGCTTCTGTGTCCTCCAAACCTCTCCCTCTGGCTCTTCTCTTTGCCTGCACCCTCAGCTGATGAGATGACAGTGGGGAAAGTCTATGCGGCTCTGATGATATTTGACTTCTACAAACAGAACAAAACAAGCAGAGATCAGACTCAGCAAGCTCCTGGAGGCCTGTCCCAGGTAGAGTTGTGGGGTGTCTACGGCTGGGCGAGACTCAATGGCAGAGCTGCCTGCTCTCCATTAGGTGCTTGCTTGGGAGTGATGTAGAGCATTGAGTGTGAGAACTGGTTTGTAGTGGTGAGACTGAGGCCCTAGGCAGTGTCAGTTTTCCTGTGGTCGTCAGGAGAGGCTGTGCTGTATCAGAGGAGGGTTGTGCGGGAGGTATGAGGCACATCTTCCTGGTGCTGTCACAGCCATATCTTCTGTGGCCACCACATGGAGGTTCTGCTTGGAAAATTTTGTAGACATACAGAGCTTCTGGTGATGTTTACTGGACCCAGGTAGCAGTCACTGTGAACTGAGGATGAAATGAGTGATTCTGTAATATGACCAGCTGCCATTCGTGTAGATAGAGAAACTGAGGCTCTGGGTTAAGTCACTATGGGGAAAACTGAGGAGATACTACAAGGGTCTCCCAGCCTGTCTTGTTCTGTTTGCACGTTCCTCTTGGGAAACAAGGCAAGATCCAGGCAAACAAAAGGTTCTGTGCTGCAAAAAAGGAGCCAATGCTGTTCTGAGCAGACAATGGATTCTGGTTCGTGCGATAACAGGCTGAGGTCCTCCGGCACAGGGCTCTTCTCTTCCCTGTTCTCCTTTGGTAGATGGGCCCTGTGTCCCTGTTCCACCCTCTGAAGGCCACCCTGGAGCAGACCCAACCTGCTGTGCTTCGAGGAGCTCGGGTTTTCCTTCGGCAGAAGAGTGCCACTTCTCTCAGCAACGGAGGTGCCATGTGAGTGCCAGTGGGGAGAACTCAAGACCAGGTGTGGGGAGGTATCTGAGACCACACACTGTCTGCTCTCCATGCCTTCTGGCCTCTAGCTCACCTCCTGAAAAAAAAATGACGGGCTCGTCTACAACCTGAACAGTCCTCTGAGGACAGGAAGTACTTCTAGGGATGAGCTCTGGAACAATTCTATGTCTGCTCCACCCATGGGTGGCACAGACATTTGGAAGCTGGTAAAGATTGCCGCTGCTGGGCTTTTCTATCTGCTGGCTTCTGTGGTGGGCTTTGAGATTAGCTTCACAGTATTTGGTGGATAGCACCGAGCTTGGGCAGATGGCTGTGTTACTCCTGAGGTGATAGCCACTGCATGCACCTCTCTCTTTTAGCTTCTGCTGTCACTGGCTTCTAATGCCCATGGGCTGTTAAGACATTTTGTTTTGTTTTGGTTTTGGTTTTGTTTTTACTTGAGCTCTCAAATACCTAGACAATTCTCAAATTATCAGATTCATAGACAACTATAAATCTGATCTTCCTGTTTCCTCTGAGTCCCGTCCCCCCCCCCCCCAGTTTTCCATTTTGGTTTTGATTTTTAAGCTATTGCATATCATAAACATTTTGGGCAGTGTTTCTTGACAACAGATTCAAAGAGTTAGAGATCAAGGATCACATTTCTCACCCAAGGCTGTGGATAGGCTCTGGGCAGGGCTTATTACATATGGAAGGCCAGGCTCTTTCAGCTTTCCTGGATAGCTGGCTTCCAGGTATCAATCTTTCCTTATCTGTTGGCGCTAAGGGACTCACCACTTCATATTGGCCCTGAAAATGGCAAGAGACCAGCATGCAGACCTCTGCTTCTGTCTCACAGGCAGAACCCCTATCAGCATGACACAGCCAGGCCCAAGTTCATGTTGTGGGCAGTAGACAGTGCAGAGGGGAGCCTCTCTGCAAGTGCTATCAGAAGTGGCTCCAAGCTGAGGAAGTCCATCCCAAGACCCGCCACACAGAGCCCTACAGACATCCTCACAGATATGCTTTCCCTTGTAGAAGTTAGTTAAGGTCCCACTTCTGCATTTAAAATTAAACATACTCTGAGCGTGTGTATAAGACTGTATAAGAGGAAATGTGTGTGTGTGTGTATGTGTGTGTGTGGTATGTACAGATGTAGATGTAAGGGGGAACACGCCACTGTGTACTATAAAATTGGTGCTATCTTCAATCTGATCCAGGCTTCCAGGAGGAAAATAAGATTCAGGTACTTTGATGATTATAACCTCTACATAAAGCCGTTAAAGCTTTCACAGAAGGTCAGTGTCTTAGGGTTTTATTGCTGTAAAGAGACACCATGACCACAGCAACTCTTATGAAGGAAAACGTTTAATTGGGTCTGGTTTACAGTTTCAGAGGTTTAGTCCATTGTTGGCATTGTGGCAAGCATGTGTAGCATGCAGGCAGACATGATGCTGGAGAAGTAGCTACGAGTTCTATATCTAGATTGGCAGGCAGCAGAAAGAGAGAGAGTGACACTGGGCCTGGATTGAGCTTCTTCAAAGTTCTCCCCCAGTGACACACTTACTCCAACAAGGACTACTCCAATACCTCTGGTACTGCCACTTCTATGAGTTTGCGGAGGCCATTTTCATTCAGACCTTATAGTCAGAGAGCACCATATCCCATTGTTCTAGCAGTGGAGGGTCTGAGCTGTGCTGTGACCTCAGGAACTAGCAGTGAGCCAGGGTTTAGCCTGGCCCCCTCTCAGCTAGAGCTCCTCTCTGGTGTTGCTTCAAGAGTCATTGAGGCGAGATGGCCTGCAGTACTCGCAAAAGACAATTGGGTGATTCTTGTTAAAAATGTCCAGCAAGGCAGAGATCTGGCCTACTGTCTGAGTACACTGTGTGCCCAGGGGTCATGCCCTATGTTGAGTGTGCTAAGCTGATCATGATTAGGTGTCACCTGTATGATGCAAGTGTAGTGATGGCAGAGGGGCTGCCTGGGAAGAATCAGCACTGCGTGGACTCTTTCCCAGAACATGAACACTTCCAGGTCCCATGAGGAATAGGCATGCTGTGAGGGGCAGGAAATGAGGGCATATATAGTCTGATAATTAGGAAGTGAATAGAATTGTGAATAGGTTCTTTGTGGTGGAGAGTTGGGTATAAGGAAGAGTTACTAGCAAGAAACTCCTGAGGAGAGGCCAAGGAAGGGTCCTGGAGTTTCTTTAGCTGTTGGCTACTTACTATTCACCACATAGTTACTGTGTGGCCTTGTTCCCTCACACTGTGATCTGTGGCAAATGCTTAATGCCCATGTCACAGAAGAACCAGTAAGGTTGAAGAACCTGCTAACTGTCCCCAGACCAGGGAATGATGGATCTGGCTTTCCTCAGAATAAGTGTGTTGTGTCCTTTACCCTGAAAGTACTGTCTAGCTTGTCAGCATGTTGAGTCCATGCTCTGTGATATACCTTGGTTTTGGGGCCTTGCTGGAGCTCCTGTGCTGAAATGGGTGGGAGGTCAGGGAAAATGGCACTGACCCTTATCTGCCAAGACTATGGCTGGTGGAGATTCCTAGCAATAGTAGTGTTCTAACCTTGTAGAACATTTATTTCTCCAGACAAACTGAGGAAAGTGGCATCAAGGAGTCACTGTCCTGGGGCACACAGAGGACCCAGGATGCACTTTATGAGGCCAGAGCACCTTTAGAACGTGGCCATTCTGCAGAGATCCCTGTGGGGCAGCCAGGAACCGTGGTGAGCCCTCCCTAGAGTGGTTGGATGAGATAGGGACAGGGAATGTTCGACATACCAGGAGCATGTAAGATGGGGGTGTGTGAGATGGGGATGAGGAAATGAGTTGAGGGTGGGGTCACATGTTGTGGGTAGTGGATTTGGGTCAGGGATTGGGGCAGGTAAGATAGGGGTGAGTGGGGTCAGATAGCTCTGTGATGTGTAACTTAGGAGGCTGTTGTCTTCCAGGCTGTGGATGTCCAGATGCAGAACATGACATTGAGAGGACCTGAGGGGGAGCCCCAGCTTGGGCTGGAGAGCCAAGGCCGAGCTGCCTCTATGCCTCGCTTGGCAGCAGAAACACAGGTATGTTATCTCAGAAGGGTCTGGCTGGAGAGGATGGCATGTTGATGGAGGAGAGTGCTTGATGATGTACATTGTGAGAGGAGATTGGGGTAGAGAAGCAGGTGACACCTGGAAAGCCTGCCTGAAGTCACCTGCCTGTGTAATTTTGGATATCTCTTGCCCTTGGGTGACATGGTGCCTACCTTCCCAGGACAGTCTTATGGTCAGAGACAAAGAGGCATTAATCACTGTGTTCTGCAGCTTTGGTGTCTTCCCCCAGCTCTGGAGCCCTAGTTCTAATGTCTCCTAGCCCTTATCTCTCAGACTCTACTGTCTTCTAGGCATTAGTTCTCTGGTGCTCATGCTCTCAGCTCTGCGGTCTCCTGCTCTGTTGTCCTATCTTCTCCTCTCCTAGGATCCTACTCTAGGGCTAGAACAGATACTACAATCCAGAAAGTAATGCCTTGTCTACCTTTTTGCTGTTTGAGGCTCTGGATAGCTCTTCCTGCTCTGTCCCTGAGCCTCTATTCCTTTTTTTTTTTTTTTTTTTTTTTTTTGCCTCTTGTGAGGTTTTTTTCTCATTAGGCACATTTAACCAGGAGCCAGATGCCTAACTTCAGAATCAACAAGCCCCTTTCTAAAGTCATAGGGAAGACTCTGGCATTTCCACTTTTGAAGCCAAGAAGGGGCTACAGGTTGATGATCAAAGTCTTTAGTGCCTACCCAATGTGGTTCTCCTGGCCCTTTCCCTTCTTCCTATGATCATAAATATATTTTCTGTGCTCTTTATTTTCACCTTTCTGTCCTCTCCACTGGACAAATCTTCCCTTCAGTGTCTCTACATGGCTGTAGCCTACAGTGCATTCCAGCCCTTCCTTCCTTCTGCTGTTTTCTCCTGTGCTGTGGCCCCTTCCCCATAGTGTCACAGCTGAGGGACTTCCTTCTAGTGGATAATATTTAAGCTCCACAGCAGTTTCTTTTCATAGGTCCTGATTTTCTATGTCATAGTTGGGGTGGGGATGGGGCAACCTAAGAGTCAGTCCTCTGGATGGACCAAGAGAAATCATCCTCATGTAGCCAGATGTCAATCACACTAGGCTTCCTCAATCAAACCAGCAGCCCTGGCAGGACCCATGCAGCCCAGCTGCCAATCTTCCTTTCTGGAGGGATGCCCCACCCACAGACTTCTGTCCCAGATGTGGCTCCTTCTGGCTAGACTAGGTCTTGATCAGGTTCATTTTCTCTGTCAATTAAAGAATTAAAAGGTAGGAAAAAAAAATCTCACGCACACAGGAAGCTTCACACAGGCAGCAGTGAAGTCTTCTAACACTGCAGACAGCAGCAGACTGAAATCTGCAACAGAAAAGAAGCCTTTATGGGATGAGAGACAGATACAAGCTGCAGACAAGGGAGTGGGAGAGTGTGGGGTGGGGTGGGAAGGGAAGATCCCTGGAAAGCAGAGGGGACTCAGGAAACTGAAAAAAAATCCAGACTCTTTGACAGCTGAAGTTCTTTTTTTTCTTTTCTTTTTTCTTTCTTTCTTTTTTTTTTTTTTTTTTTTATCTCTGGAGTTTTCCTCCCCTAACTTAGGGTTAATGGTTGGTTGGCCTACGACTATTGTATAATACATCCTGATCTGGCCTGTGGAACTAGTCCATCAGCCAAGAGAGCTGCTGGAGGGAGACAAAAAACTCACAGGGTCTTGGTTTTAAGCTGCCATGCTTTTTGTCTCAGGTCAGGAGGGTGAGGAAGAAGTTAACTACCTTTTACTGGTCCCTCTCCCTATCTGTCTAATTCCTACTCTCATCCCCTGGCAACTGAGGCGGTAAGTGTCCTCATCCCTTGTTCTTTGTCTGCAGCCTGCCCCTGATGCCAGCCCCATGAAGCGCTCCATCTCCACACTGGCCCCACGCCCCCATGGGACTCAGCTTTGCAGCACAGTCCTAGACCGGCCTCCTCCTAGCCAGGCACCACATCACCACCACCACCGCTGCCACCGGCGCAGGGACAAGAAGCAGAGGTCCCTGGAAAAGGGGCCCAGCCTGTCTGTTGACACAGAAGGTGGTGCGTGTCCAGGGTCCAGGGAGCCTTATGCATGATTATAGTCTGATTTGGGATAGGGTCCAGCAGTTCAAAGGTCCATTTGTCTTCCTTGGTGTTCCATGTGGTCCCAGAATCTGCCCATAGCAGAAGAGGGTATGAGTGCCAGTTCTGGGGACTAGGCAGGGCCATTGGTTACCTAGGGCATTGAGTCTGTAGGCCTAGAGCAGCCCTGCTTTGGACTCAGCTGAGCTAATCCCTCTCCTCCTTGGCCAGCACCAAGCACGGCTGCAGTATCTGGCCTGCCCCAAGGAGAAGGGTCCACAGGCTGCCGACGGGAGCGGAAGCAGGAGCGAGGCCGGTCCCAGGAGCGGAGGCAGCCCTCGTCCTCTTCTTCAGAGAAGCAGCGCTTCTATTCCTGTGACCGATTTGGAAGCCGGGAGCCCCAGCAACCCAAGCCCTCCCTCAGTAGCCACCCCACATCTCCAACAGCAGCCCTAGGGCCAGGACCCCACCCACAGGTAACCAAACAGGGCAGTATGGTTCATGTATTCCAACTCTGCTTTCCCCAGATCTTTGAGCTCCCTCTGTATCTCTCGCCCCGACTCTATGCCTGCCTCTCTAGCTGCTGTGACCCTAGATCAGTCATGTCAGTTGTCCCACATTTGCAGCTCTTCTTTATTTTCTTCTCTGACTGTGGACTTGATTGGTGTGTCCCTCCTTTCTGCTTCCCCTCCATTTGCCTGGCATCTTTCCTGCATCCCTTCATGACAATGCCTATATTGTCTGTGTGCTGTGTTGTTTAATGTGATTTTTGTTTTTATTTGCTTTTCCTTTTTCATGTAGGGCAGTGGCTCTGTTAATGGGAGTCCCTTGGTGTCAACATCTGGTGCTAGCACCCCGGGCCGAGGTGGGCGGAGGCAGCTCCCCCAGACTCCCCTGACTCCACGCCCCAGCATCACCTACAAGACCGCCAATTCCTCACCTGTCCACTTTGCTGGGGGTCAGAGTGGCCTCCCAGCATTCTCCCCTGGCCGTCTCAGCCGCGGCCTTTCTGAACACAATGCCCTGCTCCAGAAAGAGCCCCTGAGCCAGCCTCTAGCCCCTGGCTCTCGCATTGGCTCTGACCCTTATCTATGGCAGCGTCTGGACAGTGAGGCCTCTGCCCACACCCTGCCTGAGGATACACTCACCTTTGAAGAGGCAGTGGCCACCAACTCTGGCCGCTCCTCCAGGACTTCCTACGTGTCCTCCCTCACCTCCCAATCCCACCCTCTCCGCCGTGTGCCCAATGGCTACCACTGCACTTTGGGACTCAGCACTGGCATCCGGGCACGGCACAGCTACCACCACCCAGACCAGGACCACTGGTGCTAGCTGCACCATGACCACCCATGCACCAGCTACATGGGTGCGGGCTCCAGTTGATGAGTTTTATCATCTGCTCTGGGCTGTTGGGCCGCAGCCCTGGGAGGAGGGTCCTCACATCATGGCCTCTGTAGTGGAGGCGCTTGCTTCTCTCCTCCTCTCCCTTTTACACTGGATAGACTAATAAAGCCCTTTCTTAGAGGGAAATGTTCTCTCTATCCTCCTGTGTACTGCCTTCCTGGGTTCCATTCCAGATGTTGGATCCTAAGCAGGAGGTAGCTGAGTTGAGATGGACCCAGCAAATCCAAATCCTGTGTCATGGCCTCCAGCATCCAGAGTGGGTACTTGGGAGATCTGAGTCTCATGGAGAGTATTGTTTGTCCAAATGTATGGCATGGGGGATAGAGTGCACCTGAAAGCAAGGAAAGGAGCCTAGCTGTGGCCTGGCAGCACTTGCCAGCATCACTAATCTCATGTCTATTAATGGTCTTGGAGTCAAACAGCACATGTATGTAGAGATGCACTCAAGGCCCTGCCTTTCACCTATACTGTCACCATAATAGGGACCAACTCTGAAGAATGTTTATGCTGTTGACTCTGGTTTTCAGTCACAACACTTTACTGTTTGTCATTTCTGTATAGTTGATCTAGAAAAACAGAAAACAAAACAGGGAAGGAAATGTTCATGTAACTTAAAAAAAATCAACATGTAGGAAGGTCTCCATTTTGCATTGTTTCTGTGACTTGTATGCGATGTTCTTGTATGGATTCTCCCCTGCCCGGGACGTCCCTAATGACCCTGGCTCCTCTGCTCAACCAAGTGCCTGATCTCTGGCTCTGAGGGTCATGTATGAAGTGAGGCCTCTGGAAGTGTCTGGTGGATTGGGTGAGAACTGCTCAGAGCAGCACTGCGGCTGGTGTCCAGGGAACTGACACTGTCCAGCACCATGTCCGAGAGGCAGCTACTGTGCTCATGTTCCTCCCCTGAGTGATGGATTCTGAAGGAGCCAGAGTAGCAGAGTGTATGCTTGCATGAGGCACTTTCAGTCTTTTAAAATCTGATCTCAGGGACGGGATGCCTGCCAAGTAGGGTATGATCTCTGTTGTGTTTTTAAAGAAAGTTTCCACTGAATGCTGGAGAGAACAAAGCGATAGCAAAGAAGGGACTAGGGCAAGAGGAAGATGCCCCCACTGGCAGCATTACAAACTGGCAGGGAGGAAATGGCTCCTGAAACGAGACTGAGTGCCTGAAGCCTAGTTAGGTCCCTGGCCCAGGTCTGGGGATGCAGCAGTCACACAAACCTCATGGCTACTTTGCAAAGGACAAACCCATACTCAGGAAGGTGTTCAGTGTGCACAGATGGCTGGGGGCCACTAGAGAAGGGTTGCGCATAAACAGGCGGGAGCTTCTTGGTGTGATCTCTGTGTTTTGAAACTTCTGATGACTTCTTGGTGGATTGCTGATTTCTACCCCTTGTTTCTCATAGAAGCTGTGTGTGTGTGTGTTTGTGTGTGTGTGTGTGTGTGTGTGTGTATGTGTGTGTGTGTGTGATTACAGGTGTGTATTAGTGTGTGTGCATGCATGTGTGTGTGTGTGTGTATGTGTGTCCATGCATGCATCACAGGAGATGCAGGTGTGTGTGTGTGTGTGTGTGTGTGTGTGTGTGTGTGTGTGTGTGTAGGTGTGTTCAGCGAGTGGCTATTGTCAACCATAGGGCTATGCAACAAAAGACACATTACTAGAAACAAAACACAAGACCACCACTTGGTCTAGGGTTTCAGCATGATTGTGACCAAACCTTTTGTAGAATTTCCTTATATGAAGGCACAATACCCCGAAACTTTAAAGATAACAGAGTATTTTATTCCAGTAGGGTAACATTAAACAGGGCCCTTGGACCACGCATGTGACTGCACCTATGTTGCAACATAGAAGGATGTGCATTTTGGTACCAATGTTCTGTCTCTGTTCCAGCCCCAGCCCTTGTTCTCTTGAGTGTTGAATGTATACATTCTGTGTGGAACTACAGCTGCTCCAGACAGTCCTGGGTTGGGAATCATCTTTATCCCACATTAGCGTAGCTGGCTTTTCTTCCAAGCATTGGTACACATGAAAATCACAAGTGGGGAAAGGAGGCGTGATGTCTTGTTTCCTGACTCTGGGTTTGTTTCTGTACTGTCTCTTATCAAGCTGTTGTCTGTTCCCCCTGAAATTTCATAGTGAGTTGCCAAATTTGAAATGCAACAACCAGCTGTCTGCATCTGGAACCTGTCAAGCAGTGGCTGTAGTTTGAACAAGTTATGTGTGCATGTAAAATATATACATATATACATTATACAAGTATGTGCATGAAATGTATATCTTCGTACTTTTTGATACAATGTATTCATTTGTTAATTTTTAATTATATTTGATATAAATTGAAGGTTTGTTGCAAAACTTTATATTTAACAATGTTGAGAGAGAGAGAGAGAGCGAGAAAGAGATCCAATCATGCAACATAAATGGGATCTCCTTTAAAAAAAAAGTCCTTTGACTAGTTTGCTGCCTGAATAATATTTACAAACCAAACTTTGGATTCTGCTCTTGTTTCTACAATGACTTTTTTGTATAAAGCAAAGTCCTTGGATTAAATAAAAACAACCAAAAAAAATCTAAATCAAAACCCAGGATGCTGCTGGGTGCTACCTGAGGACAGTGTGTCTCAGTGCGTCGTGGAGAGGGTGCGCTGCCAAGAAGGTTCAAGAAAAGTTAAGAACTTCAACCTGAGCTAGTGAGCCCTGGCTGAAATGCAGGAGTGAGATATTTGGCAATCAGGGTGAGCGTTGCTTAGAGCTCTGCAGCTACCAGGATGAGAGTTGTCTGGGTCATGTAGAACAAAATTACCCAGATTCCTTTCTTGCTGGAGGGGTGTTGATGTAATTCCCAATGAGGGCTGGGGAGGCAGGAAAACCTGTGCTTACCCAAAATCTCCCAGTGCTCAGTGTGAATGGGTGAATCGAGGGTTCTGCAGCTCTTGAGGCCACTAGGAGATTGACTTCTGAGCTATAGCTTCTGATGGGCAGCTGTGAGGCTGTTGTTTATTTTCTTAAAAGTCAAGAGCCTAAAAAGTCATCAGTCCCAGGCCAAGTCCTTCCAGCTCAAAGACTGCACTTCGTGGAGGATCTTCAGCACGGTTTCTGGCCTGTGACCAGCCTTTGGGTGTCTAGCAGGGGTGCATGGCCCCTGCAGACCTTACACTCCTGCCTGTTCTCTCAGTGGCTGGCGGTCAAGCGCAGGCGCTGGAGTTGATTCCTTTTGCTCTTTTCTCACCTGAATTTTCACTTATGTTGGTTTTAAGAGACAAATACAGTAGGGTATCTGTGATGCCTTGGAGCAGATTTTTTTTTTTTGTAAGAACTAAAAGAGGAAAGGACACAGCACCATTCTAAATTGCACCAAAGTAATTTGACTGTTTAAATCTAAAGATGTAGAGTGTGATCTGTGGGCATCATTGCTAAGTGAGAAAGGACAAAGAGTAGGCCAGTCATATGATGAGACCAGCAGCATCTGTAGCAGCTGTCTGAATATAACAATAGCTTTAATGCTGCTGCCATCTAAAAAATATGCCAAAGATATGAGGAATGGTGGGGAACAAAGGAGATTTGATCGGCGTGCAGTAACACCTAAAAGGGTCCAAGTTCTTCCAGGCACTGACATATAGTAGCCTTAAATAGAGAAAGAATTGGGAGGATGGGAAAAGGCATTCATAATTAAGTCCTCATAAAGGGATGTGGTCAGTTCTAGATCTGCTTGGTGGTCCAAAGTTTGTTCTTTGAGGCTACAAACTGGTTCTCAGTAGATGATTGTTCCTCTCGGGGTGGGGAGGTGGGAGGCAGTTTTATCATGGTGGATAATTGCTTTCATCCAGGGAGAGTGTTCATCAAGTCTCTACCTGAAATGTAAAGTAACTATAGATTTAGGATGATTGGATACTTTTACATGCCCTTTGGGATGTCTGGAGCAAGACATTCTAAAAAATTTGATGGTAAAATGCCCTGTGGTTACTCTTCTCTTTCTGTCTTGACTGTGAAATAGGCTAGGTACCACCAATTCTAGATAGACCAGATAACCCAAAGTAGATGAGAACAATACAAGATGAAAGCAGAAATGCTAGTTTGTTTTCTTTTGTTTTGTTTTCTGGCTTTTGGTTACCTTGTGCTCTCGTACAAAAGCAGGTTCCTGTACTTGGCTTATTTGGACTGTGTCTTCCTGCAGAGTCTTGGAAACTGGCCTTTTCCTACTTGATGCTGGGTTATACTTGGTTCAGAAGAGTTGCTGTGTAGTTCTGAGGCCCTTCTGAATTGTAAGAGAGACATAACACAACACTTCTGTTGTGTGACCACTTCCTTAGCTACATTAGGTCTATGGTAATAGTAACAGGGCTTTGAAATTTGCCTCTTGGATATAGGAAGGAGGTTGAAAATAGGCCTCCCCCCTCCCCAAGACTCCATTTACTACCCCCACTCATCCAAATGGTGTGATGCTAGGATGTATAAGAGATAGAAAGTTGACTAGCAGAGGATGCTTCAGTCACCCATGCTCTTGTGAGTGAGCCAAATAAATTCACTTGTTCCTGAGTTGATGGAATCTTTGTTCAGTTAGCTCTTCCCCAATTTGTTGTGTAAAGATGTTTGTTTTATGTCTCTTCAGGAAACTCATTAAATAACTTCAATAAAGTGAGGTCCTGGCCTGTTGGGTGTTGGCTAGAGCATAGTACATCTTTTCTGGCAACACTGATCTTTCCTCAGGCAGATATGGGAGTAGAAGTTGTAGAGAGGGGGATTGCTGTGACTGCTACACAGTCTTTATCTTCTCCAAAAGAAAGACTGGATTAGTTTGGTCCAGTCTCTTGGTGCAAGCATTTGGACAATGTTACCATGCACTGACAGCTCTGTCATTTTTACTGGTCCTAGTTAAGTAGTCCCTTGAGAGTTTCTATCAGGGAAACACAGCTATGAGTATAGTCTTGACTGAAGATGGGTCTTCCTCTAGTTCGGGTGTTACACCCAAGTCTCATGGACACCAAAGACCACCAAGAAGTTGATTCTGATGCAAACACAGTAAGGTCTTTTATTATAAGCTCAAGCTCGGGGTCTACCCTGTCATCAACACAGCAGTGTAAAGGGTAGAGCCCTGAGCTCAGGGGGAGAAGGGTTTTTTATTTAGGGTTACAGCAAGGTTGGGAAATCCCAGCTAGGCAGTTTTATGATTGATTGACATTTAGCAAATATTGGTGTTCAGGGGAAATTGTTTGCTGGGAGGGCCAAACCAAATCATAATTGTTTTACTCATCCTATTGTAAAGAACACCTGGGTAAATTCCAGGTATTCATTGATTAGCCATTGCTAGGGGTGATGATTCAATATTACTGGATTTTCTCCAGGCTATTCCTTGGGTAGGGGACTCCATTGTCTTCTTCCTGGAATTGGTGATCTATAGCCTAGTTCCTCGGACTGGTTACTTTTGGGGTGGGGAGTCAGGCCTGGTTCTCTTATTTCTCCCCTTTTCATGGTCATGTGAAGACCCAGTCATGGGTCTTCCTGATATAACCCCTCGGTGTCCTCCAGATTTATATTTCCATAATGGAATCTGAGTACCATTAACTGTATTGTTCCCAAGCATTTCTTCATAAAAGCTACTAAGCGATTTAAAATGCAAGGCCCAAAGGTTGGGGATAGTGAAACAGGGGAGACTGCAAGGGGGGCAAAGTATATACAGTCAGTAGGCCCAAGATTGTTTGAGCTTTAACTTGAGTGGATTGTCAGACTCCCTCGTGGTCTTCCATCCTAGAGCCAAGGCCACATCGTCTTTCACAGCAAACAGGTCAGTAGGCCAGACATGAATGTAATAGACCCAAGATACCACTCCATCTACCTTCAAGGCTGTGGGGGTGGTTTACAAGATGACGTAGGGACCCTTCCACCAAGGCGCCAGGGACCCCTGCTGATGCCTCATGGCGAAGACCCAATTACCAGCCTGGTACCACTGAGGTTCCGGGGAAGGACCTGTCTCATGAAGAGCACAGCTTAGGACAGACATGCTTGTGGGACCATTGGACTCCCCGAAGGTTGTCCAGTAGGTCTCTTTCCTCAAATTCAGCTATTACCTTGGCCTGAAGATTTAGATTTGGAATAATGGATGGAGGGTTGGCAAACATGATCTCAAAAGGAGTGAGTCTCATATGATAAGGGGAATTGTGTACCTGATAGAGTACAAAGGGAAGGAGAGTCACCCAGTTACTGCCAGTTTCTAAGGTCAATTAGTTAAGGACTCTTTTTAGAGTCCTATTTATTCTTTCTACCTGTTCTGAACTCTGGAGTCTATAAGAACAATGCAATTTTCAACTAATCCCCAGAACTGTGGCCAGTTTCTGACTCATCTTGGACATAAATACTGATCAATTGTCTGACCCTATCATTTGTGGAAAACTATACCCAGGAAGGATGTCTTTCAGCAGTTTCTTTGCCACCATTTAAGCGGTCTCATGTTTTGTAGGAAAGGCTTTAGTCCATCCTGAAAAAGTATCTACAAAAACTAACAAATAGCAATACCCATACTTGCCAGGCTTTACCTCAGTGAAGTCTGTTTCCCAATAGGCTCCAGATCTCCTTCCTTGAAGCCTAGTTCCTAGGTTTTTGGCATTTGGTATTGCATTAGTGAGCTGACAAGCCTTACGATTGTTGACGATGTTTTTAATTTTTGAGTTGGCCTCCTTGATCTTTATATCTGCATGCTCAATCAAATCTTGTATCCTCTTGATGCCCACATGAGAAGACGGATGTATCTTCATCAGCATCCATTCTCCCAGCTTCTCTGGGAGGATTAGGTTTGACCTCCATCATCCTCCCAGGCATTGGGTCCTTGGCAGTCCCTTTATCCAATTTAGATGTTCCTTAGTATCCTTGGGTTTTTCTGGGAGGTTTAGGTCACCTGGGTCCACCAGTGTGGTGGCCAAGACTGGGTTAATTTGGATGGTGACTTGTTTGGTTACTTGGTCTACCTGATTCCTTGAGAACCTGGATTGTCTCCTTTTTGGTGACCTTGGCAGTGAATAATTGCCAGTTTCCTTGGTATCCAGAGGGCTAGTATCTCTTTTCCCAGTACTAATGCTTCGGTCAGAGTTCAGCTCTCTGGGTTGAGGTGCCTGTGGGCAAAGGTTCTGCCCAAATGATCTCAGTCAATGACAGCATAGCTGTCCCCACATACCTTTGTCCATCCTGAATGAATGAAACTACTCCCTTTAGTGAGCCATGTCTCCTCTGCATCTGGCTGTGAGGTATCCTTTAGGTCTGATCTGGTCCTATGAACATGAGCCAGGATTCTGGCACAGTCATGGAGAGGAGCATCCAAGTCTGGGTCTGGCAGGAGAGTGGCTGGATTCAGGGGAGCAGGTCCCTGAAAGATAATTCTGGCAGGATTGAGTAGTAACACCTGGTAGTGTGTCATGCGGTGTTGCTAAACCATCAGTCAGGGGCTGCTTCAGCACTCCCTCAATGGTGTATGGAGCAGTGATAGTCAGATCTTGGCCCAGAGTCAATTTGTCAGCATCCTTGACCAGAAGGGCTACTGCAGCAATGATGCAGAGGCATGGGGGCCATCCTGCAGCTACCAGGTCCAGTTTCTTGGACAAGTAGGCCACAGGGAGGCACCATGGGCCAAGCAGTTGGATCAGAACCCCTTTTACCACACCTTTATTCTCATCCACAAACAAGTGGAAAGGCTTAGTTACATCAGATAGTCCAGGGGCAGGGGCAGACAACAGGGCCTGTTTCAACACCTCAAAAGACTGCTGATGAGTGCCAGTCCAGAGGAATCCTTCCTATCTCTCCTTGGTGGCCTTGTAAGGGGCTTGGTGATCTCTGTAAAACCTAGTATCAGTATCCATAACCTACAGAACTCAGCAGACCCCAAGAATTCTCGTACTTGGTGGGGACTCTTTGGGGTCGGGATCCTAAGGACAGTCTCCTTGTGAGCACCAGAGCCAATGCTTACCTCCTTTAAGTATATAGTCCAGGTTCTGAACCTGCTGTTTGAACAATCGAGCCTTCATGGCAGAGGCTCGGTATCCCAAGTCTCCCCGTGTCTGCAGCAGATGTTCTGTGCTGATCATGCAGGCTGCCCAACTGTCTGCTGCCACAAGCAGGTCATCTACATACTTCGAGAGGAAGGTGAGGGTTACAGCATCGGTACTCACCCAGATCCTCATGTAGCACCTCATCAAAGGTGGTCAGTAAATTCTTCAGGCCTTGAGGAAGTCAGGTCCATGTCAGTTGCCCATTGAGCCCTTTGTCTGGGTTGTACCATTGAAAGGTGAAATAGCTTCACTTTTCCGGGCTAGGGAAAGGCCACTTGTTTACTTCCCACAAGTATCTGACAAGCCTGAGGGCTAGCAAGAGTTAATCTTTGTCTATCTTTAGTTATCTGCTCTGTAAACTGCATTCTGTAAAACAGAACATTATAATTGCTAATTTTGATACATTCTGTAGTTAAGTGTTTTAGGACCATATCTATTTCAAGTAGATCTACATAGGCAAACTTTGTAATTACCCATCTGAAGCTCAACCTTGAAAACATAAACAAGAGACTAGGTAAAGCTCAATCTTGTAACTAATTGCAGTTATTAGCATAACTTTAAATATATTTCTGAACTAAAATCAAAGAAAAACTTTCAATCATACAGTTCATAGAGGGGCTGGAAAATCTTGCTGAGCCTACCATATTGCATTATTAAGAGTGAACAGCAAAAAGCTTAAAGGACAGAAGTTGCACTTAGTGTTAAACAGGGAACTGAACACAGTTGGCAGCCCTCAATAAAGATGGCAGTAAAACCATGTGCTTGCCCTTAGTGGAGACAGCAATGAAGCCATGGCTCCATCCTCTTTATCCTCGAATTAATATGGTGGCCGGCCATGTGCTGTTACAGGCTGTGGCAGGCAGTTTAAAACATTCCAGGAGGTGCTGCTGGTATTGCCGCCTCCCATGGCATAGCACTGTGGAGCATTTACAGTTCTCATAACCAAATTCTAACATTGTAATTAAACCAGTTTTAGAACCAACTACATAGTAGAATAGTATAGAACAATTTTAAACTGTATTTGAACTATTCTGGCCATACCAAACCTATCGGCCAGAAAATAACAGCATTAATCCATTCATTCAGGAACTGGCAGCCAGGCCAGTTGTGAATAGACCTTCACAAACCAGGGTTGAATCACACAGCATGCCTCAAAAACATAATCCTGAATTATATATATATTCCATAAAGACATTATTATAAAATACCTGATAAACTCTAAGATGTTTCATAGCCTTACACACATTTTAAAAAGAAATATGTTTTTGCAGTATCAAAATCAAATACTCTTTTTAGGAGTAAAGTTACAAAGCATACCATAATTGTAAACATCAAAACCAAATTGTACCAGTGTAAACAATTCAGTTTCTAAAATGAATACCAATTTAAAATGAGACGTGTCTTCTTAGTCTAAAAGGAGATAGGATAATGAAGAGAATTCATTATGACTAAGAGCTTCTGTAATTTTTGCCGTATGCCACACGACGTGCAATTTCAAGATGGTGGAGTCACATCACATGGCACACCACATGGTTGCTACTTAAAAACGTCTGTGTTTCTCAGATGTTACAAACACACAAGCATATGTTTTACACAAGAGTTTGAATTTAAACTTTAAACATATCCAATAACTGTTACTCTATAATCAAGACATATAGAGCATATTAATCATTTAAAATCAGTCAGAAATAAACATGTAATGGCCGTACATACATTTAAACAGACAGACAAAACTTTCCTTACTTCATCCAGCTGTAGCTTCAAGCACTTTGTTATCTGTGAGTCTACAAAGAGGTTTGAGACTTGCTAGCAGTGTTGCTGGGGTGCCACACGATGCGGCCACCCTTGGTGTGCCCTCTCACCTCTGCCATGTCCTGCTGACCCTCGGAAGAGAAGTGGGCACCACCACAGTGAAAGTTCAACTATTTTTCCTCCCGGAGGCCAGGCTTGCACAAGCTGTGCTTTTCACAGCAGCACAAGCTCCCTCTACCCCAGGATTTCAGCTAGTGCTTCTGCCCAGGGGCAGCAACCCTTGGGGTGGGGATGGCTCCGCACCATGGGTGATGCCAACATCATCCCTCTCCCGCCATCTTCCCTAACCGGGCCTTCCCAGCCATCCAGGTGGAAGTGTGCCCATCAGCCTGGGCAAGCTCGTGCTGCCCGCCCTGCACTTGGCTGTTTCCCTCCTGTCTCACCCTGAGGTGTGCTCCCACTGGGGACCAGAGGTGTTCCAGCTTGTAGTGATGGGAACATGGGGCCGGCAAAGTCACCATGGTGCACAGCTGTTTGGTCACCAGCTACTGAGACCATCACAAACACACACACACACACACACACACACACACGCAACAACAACAACACAAGAAAAGAATGTACCAGTACAACATATACAAAGAGAAAGGAAGAAGATAAAAAAAAAAAAAACCTGAAAACTGGGAATGGAGGCCTGTCCCAAAATCAGGATCCACCCAACTACACCAGACCAGAGGCCAGAGCAATGGCAGAGGTGCCAAGCCTGGGGCTCTACATACTATAGCCATCCCTTGGCACCTCCTTGCCATTGCCACCACAAGAGACTGAAATGGGCAAGAATTAAGTCTAGGAGGCTAGAAGGAGTCTCTCTCATGTTGTTAGTTCCAGTCACAAAAAACAAGCAGCAACAGACAAGACAGTCAACCAGAAAAACACACACAGAGCCAGACAACACACCCCACCACTCCTTCAGTGAAAAAACCAAAAGTAGGACAGCTGTAAAGCCGCACTGTGGGAGCTCTCTGCCTTGTCCTTATCCAGAGATCTAGAGATCATAGAAAACTGGAGGTGTCCTATCACCTCTCACAGATCAGGGCATGTCCATCCCCTCCTATGGCATCTGGAACGTCCTCCAGGCCCTCTGTGACCCACAGTTGCCCAGCACATCTGCTCTAACCATTCTCGGCCACACAGATTACAGATTTTGCCTCAAGGCCTGAAACAGAAACTAGAGGAACGCTGAGACAGACACAGACAAGAGGCTTACCAGCTTATCCTCAACCCTTTGGTTAGGGGGTTGGGGTGGGCAGGTCTTGGGGAATCTCGGATGAGCCCCCAAGATGTTATGCCCAAGTCTCACGGACCCCAAAGACCACCAAGAAGTTGATTCTGATGCAAACATAGTAAGGTCTTTAATTGCAAGCTCAAGCTTGGGACCCTGCCTGTCACCAACACAGCAGTGTAGCGTGTAGTGCCCCAAGCTCAGGGGGAGGAGGGTTTTTATTTAGGGTTACAGCAAGGTTGGGAATATCGGGTGTCTGGAGGAAATTGTTTGCCTTAGAGGGCCAGGCCAAACTGTAATTGTTCTATTCATCCTATTGTAAAGAACACCTGGGTAAATTCTAGATCTATTCACTGATTAGCCATTGCTAGGGGTGATGGTTCAATATTACTGGGTTTTCTTCAGGCTATTCCTTGGGTAGGGGACTCTATTGTCTTCCTGGAATTGGTGATCCATGGCCTAGTTCCTGGGACTGGTGACTTTTGGGGTTGGGTTCTCTGGGCCTGGTCCTCTCAGGAGGAAGGCTATCCTCTTTGGGCATGCAGCCCCAGGAGGAATGCACAATGGTGAGGCAGAAAGGAGAAACCAGTCTAGCTAGCTAAGTCTGCAAACTCCATCCTGGCAATTCATGAGGTGATAGATATCACAAACAGAGTACCCTCCCATCCTACATGTTCCCTAATAGTTGTGAGTGGAGATTCTTGGTTGCAGGTTTGCTACATTATATATCTATATTTTTATGCACTGCTTCATATATCTCAGGAAGTTCTGGCCAGACTGAACCAATCTCAGCACTTTTTTTCCTAATAGAACATTTTTGAAAGGATTTTGTGGTGAAATAGTAGAAGGAAAAAACCAGGTTCTCAGCACAAAGGAGCGTTATTTGTGCCAGAGGGACAGAGGGCAGGATAAGGAACAAAGACAGGAGATAGAAGAAGAAGGGAAGGGACCAAAGGAGAGGGAAGAAAAGGGAACAAAGGAGAGGAGTATTTGTCCCAGAGACACAAAGGACTGCCTCTGGATAGAGAGGAGACAGATGTGGCACATAGGCAAATGGCAGTTTATGAAGGTACAAGAGGAAACCCTGTGTTAGGATGAGTGTTTAATTTTGATTGGGCAGGTTAACTAGGTGAGCTAAAGGGGGCTTTGATTGCTAGACTTTAATACTTTGATAGCTGGACCTTGTTAGTCAGCCTCAGGAAGAGGAAGTAGACAAATATAGGAATAGACAGTGGGGGCTAGCTTTAGGAATGTAATCTAATGGTTTTTACCAAGGCATTAGGAACTGGGGAGAAGGGTAAGGCCTGCCAAATCTATGATCACGGTGTTTGAGCTGGCCAGAATTCCTTCAGATAGTATCTTGGTGGTCAGGAGCCAAGGAATACCACAAAAAACATACCAAGCAATAATCCTCATTCAAGAAATTTATTGGGAGGTTAGGAGGGCAAAATGACTGCCTCTGAGCAGTAACAGTAACGGGACAATAAGAGGCCAGGCTGTAATGTTGGGCTTTATAGGTGGTATCTTAGGGTTTCTGTTCCTGCAATGAAACACCATGACCAAAAGGCAAGTTGGGGAGGAATGGGTTTATTCAGCTTACACTTCCGCAGCACTGTTCATCATTGAAAGTCAGGACAGGAACTCAACTAGGGCAGAAGCCATGGAGGGCTGTTGCTTACTGGTTTGCTTCCATGGCTTGCACAGCCTGCATTCTTATAGTACCCAGAACCACCAGCCCAGGGATGGCACCACCCACACTAGGCTGAGCCCTCCGCCATTGATCACCATTTAGAAAATGCCTTACATCTGGATCTCATGGAGGCATTTTGTCAACTGAGGCTCCTTTCTCTCTGATGACTCTAGCTTGTGTCAAGTTGACACACAAAACCAGCCACTAGGGAGTATTGGACCCTATAAACTGTAACAGCAGCAGAGTGGGGGAGGAGCTAGAAGAGGCAGGCTACCTCGGGAGCTTTGGTATGTGTAACAGGAGGAGGCACCAGTTAGCATGGGGCCCCATTTGCCCTCGGTGGGGGAGTGGACTCTTAGGTTTCTAAGGAGTGCTGCCTGTGAGCCCTAGACTCTCCTTTTGGGACATCACTGCCTTTTGGGGAGGGTTTGGAGTTTGGGACCTAACAGTTCCTATAAGAACATAAAACTTTGTATGTGAAAGAAAACACTTGCCATAGTCTTGAACCTGAGCTAAAGTGTTTTAGGTTGTCTGTTCATTTTACTGCCTGACTTGAGGGCATGTATCATGCAAAGCATCTACGTGAGTGCTCAGAATCAAGGCTGCAGTGAAGTCTTGCCCAGCATGGGCAAGGGCTGCCAGAGACAACTCAGATTCACATTGTGTCTGATTTTAAATTCACTTTGTTTACTCAGTAGCTCTAGCCTGCTGCCACTTCTGCACTCAGTGCTGCTGCCTGAACCTGTCCCATTAGAAAGGGAATTAAGAGGTAGTTTATTTGGGAGCCATTCTGAGTGACCATGGCCTGGGAACACAGACTTAGGTTACCCCGAGCTCTATAATTCAATGTGGAAGCAGTTTCATGAAGTTTTAAATAGGTGTATAGAACAAAGAAAGTCATCAATCAAAGCAATTTTACAATACATTGGTGCATACATCAGAGAAGCAGGCGCAGTGAAATACCGGAAGCTTTTCTATAGGCCTAAGACTCGGTCTGAACTTTTGGGTTAGCAGAAGCTAAGTTAATAGATTCCAAAAAGTTTTTATATCTGTTAGTCACAGGATGTTAGTTCTGACCCAGAGGTGGGCAAAGAATGGCTGTTTCAGGGTTAGAACTAGCCCAGGATAAGGTAATTAGCCTTTGGACCTGCAACATTCCAATCTCTCCACAAATGCTGAAATTCTAATCAGCCAGTCAGTCTCCTCAGACAAAGCTTTTTAGTTTTTGTTCACCTATGGGGTCATGGATCCACAGTTTTAAGAAACTGTTTCAAGATCTCAGAGAAGACAGCCTCATACTATTTTGTTCTTGATGTTTTAAAAGAAAGAAAATCTTAGTGGCTTGATTTTACCAATGAAGACTCAGGAACTAGATACTGTGGTGAAAACACTGCTCAGAGAGGCAGAGAAAGCACCTAGTTGATCTTTCTACTCAGCTGACCTCCCAGAAGGAAAAGCCCCTTCTCCTTCTCCATGCTTTTTTCTTTATTTTAAGTAAATAAATAAAAAGAAGCTGTTAAATATCAAAAGTAATTCTTTTGTTCTACAAAAATTTATTCTGACTTTGTATCCATGATTTAGTTCCATGATTTAGGTAAACACATGTTCATTGTACTGTAGACATGGCCATTCTTTTTTTTTTTTTAATTTAATTTTATTTTAGTAATTACACTTTATTCACTTTGTATCCCCCCATAAGCCCCTCCCTCCTCCCCTCCCAATCCCACCCTTCCTCCCTCTTCTTCACGAATGCCCCTCCCCAAGTCCACTGATAAGGGAGGTTCTCCTCTCCTTCCTTCTGATCTTAGTCTATCAGATCACATCAGGAGTGGCTACATTGTCATCTTCTGTGGCCTGGTAAGGCTGCTCCCCCCTCAGGGGGAGGTGATCAAAGAGCAGGCCAATGGGAAGACGCAGTCCCTCTTCCCATTACTATGTAACCCACCTTGGACACTAAACTGCCATGGGCTACATCTGTGCAGGGGTTCTAGGTTATCTCCATGCCTGGTACTTGGTTGGGAGTATGAGTCTCTGGGAAGACCCCTCAACTGAAGAATGGATGCAGAAATTGTGGTACATCTACACAATGGAGTATTACTCTGCAATGAAAAATAAGGAAATCATGAAATTTGCAGGTAAATGGTGGGACCTGGAAAGGATCATCCTGAGTGAGCTGTCCCAGAAGCAGAAAGACATACACAGTATATACTCACTCATATAGACATATAATATAGGATAAACCTACTAAAATCTGTACATCTAAAGAAACTAATTAAGAGAGAAGACCCTGACTAAAATGCTCAATCCCCATCCCAAAGAGGATGGACATCAGAAGAAGAAGAAAACAGGAAACAACCTAGAAACCTGCCACAGAGGGCCTCTGAAAGGCTCTGCCCTGCAGACTATCAAAGCAGATGCTGAGACTTATGGCCAACTGTTGGGCAGAGTGCATGGAATCTTATGTAAGAAGTGGGAAATAGTAAGATCTGGAGAGGACAGGAATCTCCATGCTTTCTTAAATGTCCTTCTTTCAATGTTCCTCCTTATTGTTACTCCCTGTCAGCTAGTTTCTTGCTCTGCCTCTTGACCTAGGGTTAACTTTATTTAATCCTGTGCACAGAAAGCGTTTGGATTAAAGGTGTGTATTAGGGCTGAGCCACACAAAACAAGAAACAGGTTTTTACAGTTTACAATCTTGGGGTTCACAATGGGATCAAATATCCTGCAACAAGTTCTCTCAGAAGATGATCTGCTAGAGCAGCCAGTGCCATCCTCAGCCATCTTCAGGCCTGAAGGTGGAGTATGGTGAATGAAGAAAATAAGGACATTATACTCCTAGGTATGATTGAGAAGGTTTATTGTAGATATGAGGGAAAGCGAAGCCAGGGGCATCTGGAAGGGTCTGAACTGAACCAGGCAAGAAGACTGGGCCATGGGGTTGGGGAGTGAGAGATAATGAGAAAGAGAGAGAGGAGAGAGGGGACCAGAGGCAAGAAGCCAAGAGTGAGCAGGAAACCAAGAGACCATGTGGCCAAAATGGCTGAGGTTATATAGATTCAGAGAAGCTGAGGAAAGACAAGTGAAGCTAAGGGGCTGGAGAGCTTGAGGGGAGGTGGAGGCGTGTGCCAGCCAGGATGATCCAGTAAAAAGGTACTTGTGAGTAGGGCCTGAAGTAGGGGACTAGAGGCTAGCATAGACCTTGATATGCTAGGAAACAACACAGACATACTTAACAGAACAGCCATGTGTCTCTTTTGCTGGAGATAAGGAGAATGACTCCTTTTAGCAAGTAGGAATTCTCTTAAGTCCCTGAAGTAATTCGGCTTTTATCTAAATGCCAGATGTTGGGAAAAGGAAATTTCTTGAGACCTAACATATGACGCTAGCATCAGCCTCAGGGTCGCTGAGTGCAGAAGCTCTGAGGACATAGGCATTTGCTTTCCTTGCCACAAGAGGGAACCTACATTCAGCAGGGCCCTCTACAGTGGTGGCTCTCAAGCTTCCTGCTGCTGGAACTCGTTAATACAGTTCTTCATGTTGTCCTGACCCCCAACTGTAAAATGATTCTTGTTGCTACTTCATAACCATAATTTCGCTATGAATCACAATGTAGATATCTATAATTTCTAATGGTCTCAGGTGACCCCTGTGAAAGCGTTGTCTGACACCCCCACCAAGAGGTCATGGCTAGGAGGTTGAGAAGCACTGCTCTGGAGGCATGCAACAAATAGAAAATAAAAAGTGACTTATTAGATTACAGCACACTACAGAGAAAACGCAGCAGTGGTCACCTGCAAGCTAGAGAGACTGAGAACATAGAGCCTAACTCCACAAAGCTGTTTGCCTCACAATTCAATTTCAGAGCTGAATATCTGGAGCTGCCTGGAGAGTAGCTGGTGTTTGGCCCACCCCCAAAGACCAAGGAAGCTGGAGCCTTTTGTTCGGGTACAGCAGTAGACACGGGCTGAGTAGGAAGCAAAGCAAAGCAGGCCCAAGCTGCTTTATCCTCAGACGCCTTTACATGCACTATTAGGTAAATGGTCTGTTAACTTTTGTGGGTATGTCTTTTCTACTCAACTAATCAGGAGATAATGAAGATCATATATCATAAAGTCAGACTATCACAGCCATGGCTCTGTCAGACTCAAAAGTTGTAAATAACAACAACTGTACCCTAAGCTGTTAGAGCTAGATCTATCTGCTGTAAGTGGTTGAAGGATTGTGTTGGGGTTATGGAGTTAGAGGGTTCTTGTTAGGGTTAAAGCCTGTGAGGGGGAGGGGCAGGGAGCCAGTGGTATGCAAGGAGTTTATCGGAAGCATCTGTTTCATTGACCTAGCCTGGAGAGAAGAGAGAATCACATTGGCTGGACAGTTTACCTCATCTTCAGCACTGGAGCTCCCAGTTCTGCAGGGTCACCCGAGCATGTTGCATGTTGCATGTTGCAGGACATTTTGGAGCAGTTTTCAGGCCATAGCTGATTTCTGGACGGTGTCTGTCAGCTGAGTGAAAACCTTCCGGAATAGAAGGTAAAGTTAATCAGCTTAGAGGAAACTCTTTATTTTGGATGTACAGTTAAAACTTCCAGTCCAAACCCTCTTGGACTTTGGCCTAGAATTTAGAATGATAAGGGAACAAAGGAATGGACAAGCTACCCATAGTCAGTTAAACCAAGAGACCCAGCTGGGCTGGTGGCACACACCTGTAATCCCAGCACTCTGGGAAGCAGAGGCAGGTGATCTCTGTGAGATCAAGGCCAGCATGGTCTACAAAGCAATTTGAGGACAGCCAAGGCTACATAGAGAAACCCTGTTTGAGAGGGAAAAAAAAATAACCAACCCAAGAGACCAGGAACTTAGAGTGATAAGGGAACAAAGCAGTAGGCAAACTTTAAGAAAGGCAACACATTTATGACTTGTGTGCCTTAGTTTAAATAATGGGATAATGGCAGCTTCCCTCACGGTGGGAGGCGCAGCAGAGACAGGCAGACATGGTGCTGGAAAAGGAGTTGAGAGCTCTACATCTGAATCTGCAGGCAGCAGGAAGTGGCTGAGATGCACTTCCCCCAACAAGACCATACCTACTCCAACAAGGCCACACTTTCAGCAGGGCTCAGTGGCTCACGCCTGTAATCTCAGCACTCAGGGAGGCGGAGGCAGGCAGATCTCTGTGAGTTCAAGGTCAGCCTGGTCTAAAGCCTGAGTTCTAGTACAGCCAGGACTACACAGAGAAACCCTGTCTCAACAAAACAAAGCAAACAACAACAACAACAACAACAAAATGTACTTTTGGGCTGGAGAGATGGCTCGTAGGTTAAGAACCCTGGCTGCTCTTAATCAAAGATCCTGAGTTCAATTCCCAGCAACCACATGGTGGCTCAGACCACACCTCCTAATAGTGCCACTTCCTATGAGCCTATGGGGGCATCTTCCAAACCAGCACAGAGATCTTAGCGGGACCACTGTCTAGAACCTGTACTGTAATCTTCAATGTATAAAAAGCTTGAGCTAACCAGAGTGTCTGTAAACAGCTGTAACTCACACACACCTTTGAGCCCTAGCAAAAGCTTGAGGACTCAAAAGGATAGGTCTGGATTAAAAAGAATGAACACTTTTTCTTCTCTTCAGAAGGCTGGATATATGTAGATTGAATAGAGATGTTTTCAGCACAATGAGAAGCACTTTTAAGTTTATATTTAGGAAACAGCCAAAGGAAATTTAAAATTTGGAGCAAATGCTTTATTAAGGATAGATTAATAGCTTATTAGAATTCCACTGATTAATATGTCAAAACTATAAATTTTTGAAGTCTTAGGATAATGTGTAATCTCTAATGAAAAACATATACCGTAAGTCACTTTCTTAGATCCTCACAGCTTACATAAACTTTAAGCTTTCCTCCCCCATCCATCATTTACCATGAGACATGGATGCCCTGAATACGGAGAGCAGTCATTGAAAAGCAAGTTCTTTTAAATAGTAAAGAGTAAAATTTTAGTTAGTTATAGCAGCATAACAGGTTGAGTTTGTTTTTACATTGAAACCTGTTTTGTGAGCTTATCTTTTTCAGTGTGAAGCCTGTCAGCAAGGCGACATCTTGTGAGCCTGCTTTCTCAGCAGGAGACTGTGTAGCTCTAAAAAAAGGAAAATCAAGGTCTAATTTTGACATATGAAACAAACTGACCACTCAGCTGCAGTCTAGCAGGGAGGAGCTGGCTAAGGCGTTTGCTATTGCTAAAATGATAAAGCTACAGCTTGCTATCAGCACCATCAGCGATCTGAGAAGGATAAATTTGAACAAGCAGGAGAAGCCAAATGAACTGTGTCAGTTAAAATTACGAGGTTTACCTGTTATCTGGACTCTGTGGTGGTCATCTCTATGGCAGAGGTTGTCAGTCTTTGGCAGTCACACAGGAACAGCCTTAAATCTTCAGCTACTACTCCAGAGGGCAGCATCAGCCTTTGGCTGCCAGACCCCAAAATCCTAAAAGGCCTTCCCATGGAGGAGAAACTTGGGAAAACTAACCTTTCTTGGCAAGGCAGAGTAGAGTAGCTGCCAATGATGGGAGGAGAAAAACCATTACCCAAATCATCATGGCCAAATTAATTAAAGCAAGCAATTAGTTAAAGCAAGCTTATTTGTATATTGGGGCCTGAATTTTACATCTGAAATGGACTGACTAGTCAGCCGCAGCCTTGCGGGGAGAAGCTGGCTAAGATCTAGCTCAGGGGTTCAAGAGGTCAGCATTGGGTGTTTGGATGACAAGGATTTTTATAGCTCAGGGGTGGGGCGTTTCCAAATGGAGGATTTGATGACCAAAATAGGTGTGGTTACCAAGGTAGAACATAAGCATCCTGAAACAAAAACACGGTTTCAAGATGGGCAAAACATGGTAGTCACAGGTGGTCATATAACCTCTTGAAACAAAGGTAGGGCTGCAAGCTGCTTATAAACAACTTTTTGAAACAAAGGCATGATTGCCATTCCTGGAACAGGCTGTGCAGAACCATTTGTAGTTAAGGTTACATGTGGGGCAGAGCTTAATACTTGAGAAACAGGTTTAATCAAAAACAGGAATGAACCTTGCTGTGTTTACTATAAGATGGTTTTTAAGCCCGAGGTGGAGGCCTTTTTTTCATAGTCAACCCAACGGTGAGCAGTGCCCTGTGGTGGGCAAGGTCCAGGGCAGTACTTTGCCCAGTGCGTGGCACTACCACAATTGAAGTAAGCTCTATTTGGAGTCTGTTGCTGCCCATCTTCTTTGGAAACAGCCTCAGCAGCTCCTACCAGAAACTGGTATTTTTGTTTATCAGGAGAAGCTTTTTAATTAAACACCTTAATGCCATAGTCACATCTATTAAGTATATCTGATTTTAAACAAACTTTTCTTATTCTTAGTTACTTGCTACAGGCCTAACAGTGACAACATAGATGCAGAAGGCTAAAGTATGACCCTGTAAATGAATTGCATCTGCACCTTGCCTGACTACAGGCATCATTCTGAGCACATTAAAGAGAATTTGATCATTTATAAGGTGATTGACCATTAACTTGCATGTCTTAATTATCTTTAACAGTTTATAATGAGTTAGTATCTTTTATAAGATTAGTATTTTACAGTTTTATCCTTGTTAAGTTTGAGCCTTAAAAATTTGAATTGATTTTATTGAAGATTTTTTAGCATAAAAATAAAACTTTAAACCATAGATACAGTCCACAGAGAGCCTGGAAATCTTACTTTCCTGATCCTTTCGTAGTGCCCTATCACAGAATATCACAGGTTTTTGTATGACTCAGTTTATCCAAATATCTGAAGCTAAACAAAAGTGAGCAAAGACAATGAGGTAAGACATACATCCTCAAATGTGTTTCTGCTATCCTGAATAGACCTTTGGGATTTATGAACCTTATTTATCAAGCATACCTTATTCATTAAACATATGTTGTTCCTTATCTGAAGTTTTCCAGAAGCCTGGTGCTGAACACAGTTAACAAATATCTATGTGGTTAGATGTTCACCTCCAAGTGAGTTTTTGTTAACCTTTATAGCCTTTGGAATTTATAAACCTTAAGCAAATATACCTTATTCAGGTTTTTAAGTCCTACTTTCCATAAACTTATTCATGATTTTTGTCCTTATCCTATTTTTAATCTCAGGACAAAAATAATCATACAAAAACCATTCTAATCCTGCTGTTGCCTGCTTAATCTGAAAAGGAGACATGAGGATAAGCAGAGAGTTCAAAAGGACTAAGAACTTCTACAGACACTGCCTTGGTTGTTTTAGAGGTGGTGAAGTCCCATGGCACGTCCTTTCTTTGTTTTGTCTGCATATGAGTCAGGGTGAGGATGTGGGATACTCTGGAACTAAAGTTACAAACAGTTTTGAGCTGCCATTTGGGTGCTGGGAATTGAGCCTGGATCCTCTGGAAGAGCAGCCAATACTCTTCACTGCTAAGCCATCTCTCCAGCTCCAGCCACATTGTTGATGATGAGGATATCAGCTAAGATGGCAGCAAACATGGTTGCTGTTTACTCCAAGGTGAGCCCATCAGGCATATACATCTCCCGTCTTTTTTTTCTTTTTAAAAACATTTATTTTCCTAAACAAGAGTGAATCTAAGTTACCTATAAGCATGCTGTTACCTATAAGCATAATTTTTAATTATAATTTTTTTAAAGATTTATTTATTTTATCATGTATACAATGTTGTGCCTGCATGTATACCTGAACTCCAGAAGAGGACACCGGATTTCATTATAGATGGTTGGGAGCCACCATGTGGTTGCTGGGAATTGAACTCAGGACCTCTAGAAGAGCAAGCAGTGCTCTTAACCTCTGAGCCATCTCTCTACCCCTTAACTATAAATTTTAAACTAGCTTTTTGTTACATATTTTACAATTTTTTAAACCACACCCAATGAACTTAAAATTTTTGATCTACAGAAAGTTTATACAATAGTCTTACAAATCTTTAGATAAGGTTTATACATTAGCAAAAATTTTAGAGATATAAGAGAAAGAGTATTTACAGAATTAAATAAAATAAAAAAGGAAAATATGAAATCACTGGCTGTAATCTGCTCTGGGAATAGTTTACTTTTTAATCTGTTTTACAGTACATAGTGTATTTTCCTAGTGGTCTGTTTTGCCATCCTCCTCCTTATCACAGTGTCAGGTGGCCCATCTCAGGACAGAGATTTGGGAGGAAACTTTTAAGCAAGCATGCTTGGGTCTAAAGAAGGAGGGCCATAACCCAATTCCAGCACCAGCTTTTTAAAATAAAGTAGAACAGCATTTGGCAATATTTAAATATTCTCCATACCCAAAAGACATAATGTAGTGATCAGAGAGAGGGGCTAGAGCAATAAGAGCAAAGAAGACTCAGGGATAAGACAAGTTCAGGGAGCAGACAAAACTCAGATAAGAGATTGTTAGAGAGTAGAGAGCAGAGAAAGCTTAGAGAGAAGAGATTTTGTGATCATGTGTTTGTACAGTGGCAGAAGTTGTTACAACCTGTGAAAATTCAGAAATCTGGTGTGCTATCTTTGGCCACTGAGATGAGCCATGGCCAGGCCATTTGCAATAAGACATCTAGGCTTAATGGAATCCCAGAGGCCAAGGAGGAAAAGAGATTAGAGAGGCAGGTGAGAGGTGCTTTGAATGGGAAGTGTCCATAGTTAGAGAGAGGAGCCAGCTGAGAGACAAAGCAAGCAGAAAAGGCATAGTTTAGAAGAAGAGTGAAGAGGAAGTGAGAGAGGCTTAGGGAAAAGGTTCACAAACAGGAAGTCCATCAGAGGGAGGACTCCAGTATCTTAGATGCCCAGGAGGGTTTAGGGGAACTGCCTGCTGTTCCTGAAGGACTTAACAGCAGGCTCCAGCAAGCAATGAGAGGGACAGGGACAGAGCAGGCAGCTTGTAGGGGTGGATGAGGAGAGCTGTGCTTAGCCATGTGGTTAGACATAGTAAGCTCCAGGAGGGAGCTGAGAGACAGCTGGCAAGGAGGCTGTGGGGAGCAGATAAAGGATGGGAGAGAGAGAGAGAGAGAGATTGAGAGAGAGAGAGAGTGAGCTCCAGGAGCTGAGAACATGTTGGGAGGGAGAGCAGGGAATGTTTTAGTGACAAGAATTCCAGTCTGGGTATACCTGTGTGGACCAAGAGACTTGTAAGGAGAGGCATCCCTTTCCATCGGAGGGTGCCCAATAGGGTGAGTGTAGCTGCCTGACACACAAACATGTGTTGCAGCAGTAGGTCCCAGGGGCCAACAGAGCAAGCAGTTGCGCAGTGATCCTTATCCTTATCCGAGTACAAGGTGAGAACAGGTGGAAGGACAGAACAGCTGAGGAGTTGGACTCTAAAATTTGGAGTTAAATATGGTGGGTGGCAGAAGCCAGCAGGAACAAATGATTCATACCTTAGAACAGTCAAATTAGCAGCTTGGTTCAGTTAGGAGAGGCTGAGTCCCTTGGAAGGGCCCATTTGTGCCTCTTCTGGGTGTCACTATCAGATGTATAAACTGGCAACATGACCACTCCATGGTACAGTCAAATGGAAGTTTTTTTGTTTGTTTGTTTATTGTAGCTATGAGAGAGAACATCCTGACACATCTGGCAGATTTCAGAGCAGAGGAAGAAGTAGACCGAACATGGCAGCTGATGGACAAGAAGGGAGAGTAGGGGATAGAGAATGGAGAAAACAGGAGCAGAGCATAGAGAAAGCATGGAAAATGGCAGGGGCAAAGGAGAAGGAATAGCTGGTGGGGAGGGAAGTCCTTGAACTGAAAGGAGTTTAGGGTAGGGGAGGATGTGAGAAGGGCTAGGATGCTAGCTAGCATGGACTTTGAAATGTGTAACAGGTACCTATGGTGGCCATAGGCCCCCTTCTGCCAGAGGGAAGGGAAATGACTCCTTTTGGCAGATGGAAACCAGTTTCTCAACTTTCTGAGGAATGCTGGCTTCTATTTAACCTGAAATCCCCTAGACAGAGTCCAGGTGGAGCTCATTTCTGGATGTTTAGACTGCCTTTTGGTGTTCGGGGAAGCAGAGATTTCACTGGGCTTAAGAGTATGACTTAAATGCAATGGATCTAATTGGATCTCAAAGTATCAAGGGCCAAGTGGTAGCACGTAAAGGATAAATTGTTGCACTTGAACCCTCATACCACTATAAAAACAATACAGATTATTTTTCAAAGAGCAGGCAAGTCACCCCACCAGGGACTATCTCTTCTAAACAAATATCATTTGTTTATTATTTATACATGATTCTGCCTACACACTAAAAAGGGCACCAGATCTTATTACAGATGGTTGTGAGCTTCCATGTGATTGCTGGGAAGTAAATTCAGGACCCTTGGAAAAACAACCAGTGTTCTTAACCTCTGAGCCATCTCTCCAGCCCATTCCAAGTAAGGTTTTTAAACACCCAAAAAAATCAGCTACACCAATCTGGTATTTTTCAATTGCTGTGCAATATTGTATAAAGCTTAGGCAAAACCAAAACACTTAAAAAAATCCTGATTAGACAGATATTTCTATTCTAAAAATTAACAAAAACAGATCAGTAACTTAAAGAGAACCAGATTAATTTTAGTAGAGATTTGATATTAGTGTATGGAACCTTGACATTAGGAATTTTTGTAACATGTAGATATTATCTCTAAGTCTTACCTTTTATGTTCCTTACACAGAGCTTAATGACTTATCTAAGCTTTTCAACTTTGTATTTTATATTTTCTATTTTTGAAACATCAAGCTATCTTAGGACAAAGCATTATCGCATAGAAGTTATTCTTTAGTAAAAACACCTTCATTCTCACACTCTTTTAACATTTCTTTGTCCTACTTATTGGTTTCTTTTCCTTTTGTTTCCTTTTTTTAAACCATAAGACATAGCAATATTAATAGATCCATTTACCTTTTCATTAAGAGAAAATTCACTCTGAAGCACATACCTAGGCTAATGCATTACCTGTACACATACTGTTAAACTGTAAGGATTTGTAAGTTTCTAAGAAAACCTTATAGGAAGCCCATGGGAGCCAAAAACTTTTTTTTTGTGGTTGTTGTTCTATATAGTCCAGAGAATGATCTACCATAAGTATGCTTTTGATTTTGTAAGTAACAAATAGAATCAGTCGATACATAACAAAATATTGGCAAACTGTTTTTCAGAACATTCAGCAGAAATTAACTATGTAATCACTGTTACAACTATCATTTTGGAGTTACCAATTGAAATGTTTTTAAACAGAGAGTCTGTTCTTTCTTTGTATTTTTTTTCCCCTCAAATTTGTAATCTACTGGCCTATATCATAGTTCTCAATCAAGATAAGAAACAAGTACAATAGTGTTCAGGGTGAATTTTTCCACTTAAAGGAGGATATCTGGATTGGGAGAGTCTTTTTGTAAGTCATCACATGTAACTAGAAATTAAGTTCCCCTAACTTAGAGAATAATGTACATAGACAATAATAGTGTCTACAAGAACTTGAAAAGAAAACAGAATGTTTTTTCTCCTTAGTCTGTCTATGTCACACAAATGAAAAGTCAAACCAAAGACATGAGACATGATGGGCCTAATCAAAGGCAGACAACAAATGGGGAGCAAAGGAATCTGGGTAGGAGATGACAATATTTTATCTTAGCCAGAGGAAAACAGGCCTGGGGACACTGGGCAGAAAGAGCAGGCATGAAGACCCTTCAGAGCTCACGTCTCTAGCCTTCCAATCCAGTGAGATAATCTTACTAATAACGGCTGTCTAGTCTACAATTTGGGTTCTGGTTGGGATCTGTATTTCCAAAGACTGCGCCTCAGGCTGCTGGAAACTCACAGGAGCTTCCCACATATAGCCATCTCAAAGTGCTGGCTCCTTTTGGTAGCCGGCCAGCGTAGGAGGCACATGATGGGCGAGCACTAAGTCCCTTTATAACCCAGTTACTATAGATTGTAGCATAATGGGTCTAAGTCCAAATAACCTACGCTGGAGTTCAAATATTACTTTCTTAGTCTGTTACAGGAAATGCATTAAATTCATCACATGGCATTAAGAGCCTGCATTGGAATACCACACTGCTGTTTCATTCCAGCATCTCATTAGGAACCTGGCATCCAGGAATGTAAAGTCAGCAAGCACAAAATTGGGAGAAGAGAAATGGTTTGTGTGACTAAATGCCTGGCATAGAAAATTCTAGGGCTATGGTGATCTCCTGCAGGCTCAAAGATATTAGGAAGATTTATGGGTGCTGACATTTTGTAAACTTGACAATACCATCAGCTAAGATATCAGTCAAGGTACATGGTTGCCTTCATCTTGATAACGACAAAACAGACAGAAAGTCACGTGGTTACCTTTTTACTTGTGGAGAACTCAGCTCCATGATAAAATGGGTTGGTCCATCATAGTTGGAATTCCTGTGTGTTCAACACATCTCCCGGTTTAAATATGGGCAGTTTACCTCTTGTTTTAAAACAAAACCACCCAAGTCCAGTCAGCCTGGATGTAGCTGGCCCAACTAGGCATGCAAACCCCTAACAAATCAAGGTAACTGAAAGGAGGAAGAAATTTCATGATCTCTATCTAAGGAAGGTGAGTCCTTACTAAGTTATAACTGGGAATATCAAATGCTGTCTGATAGGTCTTCCCCACCTCCAAAATTAGCCAATTCAAGCCAAATTAAAGTTTAAAGGCGGGCTTATTGGGGCAGCTCTTGGATGGGTTCACCAGTTCCAAGGAACAGGGCCAGGGAAGTTGCCATGCAGACAGAGAGACAGAGAAGTGGGGAGGAGGAAAGAAAGAGCATGCACATGGAGGTAGGGGAGAGAGCAGGGGGGGTGGAGAAAGAAAGAGAGAGGGAGAAGAAGGAACCCAAAATGTCTGGATTGTATAGTGAAGAGCCTCTGGGGGAGGGGAAGCCCAGCCCATGAACTGGAAAGTTCAGGGTAGAGGGCAGGGTATGCTAGCCTTCTTCAGGTTGGGACTGAGGGATACTGGGAGAACCTGGAGGCCAGATCTGCTTTGGTATCTTAAATAGGTATCTCAACCACTTGTCCAGGGTCTGAATCCCAACAGTGTCATATGTATCATGTTTTGCTCACCCCTTATTTTCTAGCTACAAGCTGCTGTTAAGAAAGGAACCCGTTAGAGAAGCAGACAGAGTGGAGAAATGTACCCAGTGGCATATGTGGCATTGTTGTTTTTGGAATGCGTGGGAAAACTGGGAAGGAGAAAAGGATCTCAGTGTTATTTTGCCCCACCCAAACACGGTGGACTAAGATCAGAGAGACTGGTGACTCTCCATGTTGGCAGGAGATCAAGTCTCTCATAAAGCAACTTGTTAAAAATAATTGCTCTCAGAGGCAGGCAGATCTCTGAGTTTGAGGCCAACCTGGTCTACAGGGTGGGTTCCAGGACAGCTAGACCTATGCAGAGAAACTCTGTCTTGAAAAACAAAATAATGTTAATCTTGATTTAAAGTTTTAGCTGCTTTATGTGGCTCTTTTCCTCAGGAGAGAGATTACCTGGGTGCTGCATGCTGAGGCAGAGTCAGGCCCACCCACACAGAACTGCACTTTTTGTTCTTCTTTTCCCCCAGAACTGGTCTGAGGATCCCCTAGTTCTCTGTGGAAATTGTACTAGAGAGGTAAACAAAATGAGATCTCATGGGCAGGAAAAAAAAAAAAAAGATAGGGAGTTAAATAGAACATGTGTGTCCTACCACATGGACATTGTTGTAGCCTGTTATTTGAGACAAAGCTGCAGCCATCTTTGTATTCAGCTTCCATTTTGTTTCTAGGGTGAAATTAAGTTCAAAATTTAAAACTTTACAACTCTGCTTCCTGGAAGCAGTTGTTGATAGCTGACCTTATGATTCAATAGTGTCATAACTCGTACTTTCTTATCTATTCAGTTGGCTACACTCTCGTTGCACCCTCCTTATCTACACACCTGGCCACACTTTGTATGTACTATAGAAGACCCTAAGACCCTAAGCTTTACTTACCTCATTTAGGACCAATCAGCTTAAAGGTTAACTTTGTTGAGTTAGCCAAAAACATAACATTGCTTTGGATGGTTAGCCAAAATGTGTTACTGCCCTGCCCGTGTCTTTTGCATTTGATTCTTTCTATAAAAGCTCTGATGTGAGAACTTGAAGAAGTCACAGTTAGGCTCCTGAGTCCTTACTGTGACCCTGATTGATTAGCTTGAAAAAGGCGTTCCAATAAACCATCCATATCTAACTGAGACTGGAGTCTGATTGGTTTGTGTGGCTATTCTTATACTAGAACAGACTTCACAGACATAGGAAAAACAGCCCAAGAGAGGCATTAAATTTATATTGCATATCTACCATCACCCTAGAGGAGAGCCTGGGAGCTTCATATAAAAGCCTGTGCTTGTATAGGGCCAGGCTGACTAGAAATAGCAGACTAAGACTTTGAAGAGCCAGAATGCCTGTTCCCTTGCTCAATATGCTGGCGCTACCGTGTCAACTTTCCAGAAATTCAGGATCATGTCATAGGAAGGGCTTTGTACTGGGTCTATGTGAGTGTGTGTGAACTCTTCTGAACGTGCTAGTTTTCTTGGCATCTGCCATGCACTTCCTTCTGTAGGTACAGAGCAGGTAGAGGCCTAGGCATACTTCAGCTCCTGGACTCACAAGTAATAGAAAAGGAAAACACAAGAAAGAGACTTGCTGAGATCTGTCTAATCCTCTTTTTTTCTTTCTCTCATTTCAAATAAATTTGCCTAGTGCTCAAGCAAAAGGGATGTGCAAAGGAGAAAGGAAGATATAGGAGCAGAGCAGATCAAATAGATATAGCTGCCTTCAGCTGGACAAAGTGGAGAATGGAAATAATCTAAAACTATAGAATGTTGTTCCATGTACTCATTCTTCTTCAGATTCCTAGCCAACACAGCAGAAATGGCATGGGTGTCTTTGAGAACGACAGAGTCTTTCTCAGAGAGTTAGAGAGTTCTGGAAACGAGATGACCACAAAAGCCTTCATGCGTCAGTGCTTTCATGTTCTTGTCTTGAGAATTTGAAAATGAAATTCATGGACCAGAGACAGGGAGTTTTAGAGATAGGCTTATTATAAATTTATTGATAGGAGCTTAAGAGGGAGAGAAAATGCATGCTGTTCAGTTAAGCTGGCATGGAGGTCAGCCATGTGGTGGGCAAGCATCCAGATGGTAGGGCATTAGAAAAGAAGGAGTGTCAGCAGGGAGACCCAAGATGACAGTACTATATCCTCTCAACAGTCACATTTTCCTTAGGACTGTTTAAAGAGAGAATTCTTTAACAACCTTAATAAAATAATTATCTCATTATTATCTGGATCAAAAATCTAATTTTTAACTTGACAGGGACCTATTGTATGTCTTTAAGAAGGAATTCAATTTGTGGGATTATTTCTACCTTAAATCCAACTTCCTAGATCCCTAAATAATAAAACTTCTTATTAAGAAAAAAAAAAGTGTTAACTGAGTCCAACCATTTGAGTTACTATGTTAGTGCTGATACTAAACATTTTTAGATATTGAAAGGCAAAAAAAAAGAAAAAAAGAAAAGAAAAAGAAAGTTAGAAAGGCTTTGCAGAGATGGAGAGATGGCTTAGCGTTTAAGAGCCCTGGCTGCTCTTCCAGAGGACCTGAGTTTGATTCCCAGCTTCTACATGATAGCTGATAACCACCTGTAACTCCATTTCTCGGGAATGGGAAACCCTCATCTGGCCACTGTGGGCATAAGATATGCACATGATATAGATACAAAATACCCATACAGATAAAATTTCTAAAAATTGGGCTGGAGAGATGGCTCAGAGGTTAAGAGCACTGGCTGCTCTTCCAGAGGTCCTGAGTTCAATTCCCAGCAACCACATGGTGGCTCACAGCCATCTATACTGAGATCTGGTGCCCTCTTCTGGTGTGTAGGCACACATGCAGTACAGACTACTGTATACATAATAAATACCTTTAAAACAATTCTAAAAATTAGAAAAATAAAGGTTTGTGAATTAAGGTTAATGCTGTCGGAATCTAGACTCACCTAGAAGACAAGCCTCCAGTCACATCTATTTAGCTTCTGCAGAATTGCATTTGATTAGGTTAATTCAGGTGAGAAAATACCTAACCGTGGGCGGCATTTTCCCTGGGCTTGGGTGCTAGACTGTACAAGATGGGGTCATTCTCTGCTTCCTAAGATGGATGAGATCATGTGACCAGGTCATGCCTTTTTTGAGTTCTCTGTCATGACAGTCTGCATACCACACTGAACTGTGAGCCAAAATTAACACTTTCTTTCTTAAGTTGCTCTCATTGGGAGAGTGTATCACAGCAACTATTTCTGTAACTAAAACAGGAGCCTTAACTCTAAGAAGTAACTGATTTTATTAACTCTTGCTAGTGAGACACTATGAGTTTGTCCATTTACATGGATAATATATATTATATAAGATTCATCTATAATATTTAATATGATATAATATGTATACTATCATTATGTATTTATGATTTTTATACAGAAAAAGTCAGTCTCCAATTAAAATACTTAGGTGGTTTTTATCAAAATTAGCTAAAAACAAACATGAACTTACTGAAGGTATAAATACTTGCTCAAGAATATCAAAACTAGCTAAATTAGCTAAAAATCATTTTTAAAAGGGCATATCTTGGAAAAATACTCACAACCTACACTGAGAATGTTATTTAAAAAAATAAAGAAAAAACTTATAACTTCAATTAGCCCACGTTTCCCAATTAAATGGGGGTTCAAGATATTCCATATTACAGTTAGCCAGGGTTAGGAATACCAATTTTCATGTTTTGTGCATGGGAAATAAATGGCAATGTTGCAAGATGACCGTTAACTTCCATTTTCATTTCTTATTATTCAGCAACTAGTAAATTAGTGATTTTTCAGAAGTGACTTCTTCTGTATATTCTCTTGTTTAGTCATTAGTAATCCCTGGTACATAGGAGAAAGACAATTTGTTTAAAAATAAATTTTAAATAATATGCCATCATTGTCAAATTCTTCTGAATTGTGACTATTCACTCATTTCCCACAAGTAGACAGCAATAGGACAAATCAAATTCTTGTCCACAGTAAGATTCACAGCTTCTCACACCTTTAACCCCAGGATTCAGGAGGCAGAGGTAGATGGCTTTCTGTGAATTTAAGGCCAGGATGGTCTATTTGTGAGTTCCATGCCAACCAGACTACACAATGAGACCCTAGCTTTAAAGAAATGAATTGTTTCAAATAGTCCAACTATCTAATCAAACAATTCCTAGACTGGAAGTGCTACAGGTATAGGGAGTAGTATGTGTGGTTAAGGAGTAGGATGATACATTCTCTCTTTTAGTTGTTTCGAATGCCTGATTCCCTCATTAGGTACCCTAGTCCTGTGGAGGGTGGGTATTGGGGTCTGATGTGGGTATGGGGGTGGGTGTGAGGTGGGGGTAGATATGGAGTAGGGGGTGAGTATGGGGTGGAGGGTGGGTATGGGGTGTGGGGTGGGTATGGGGTGTGGGTATGGGATGTGGGTACAGGTATGGGGTGTGGGGTGGGTATGGGTGTATCAGAGGTCATGTTTGATACCAGTCATCCTTAATTGCCCTCCACACTATTCTTTAAGACAGAGTCTCTCACTGAACTTGAAGCTCATCTATTTAGCTAGCTATCAAGCAAGCCATAGTGCCCTTACATCTGGCCTGTTCTAACTGGGTTCTTATGCTTGCACATCTCCTTTGTCCTCTACTTTATGCCGTGTAGTGTTTTGATTAGTTTAATTGCCAGAGATACTCAGTGTTGTCTGCAAGATCCTTTCCTTCACAGTCCTGCAAATTTCAACAAGAGAGCACTCTCAGCAGCTGGAAGAAGCAGCTTCTCTTCTCTATCAAGCCTAAATGAGTGTTTATTTCTCATAGCCAAGTGCAGGTCAGGGCGACTTGAGTAATTTTTATGGCAGCAAACTTGGAATCAACAAATTATATCATATAATATAAAATTTTATTTGTGGATAATAATTTGATTGGTTCTATTGTTATCCTACCTGATTCTACCTGTGGGAAGTGAGTGAATGGCCACATTACAGAAGAAGTTGATAATTGTTGGGAACAAGCAAAAGAAATGTATTCTAAATACTACCATTTCATTTTGCAGACTCCATTTAATCATAGAAAAAAACTAACGTCAAGGTCCCAGGCCAGAGGGGAGCTGGGGATTTTTCAATAGCTAAACAACTTCTGTTGTAAGGAAACAGTTTTCCAGTCCAGCCATCTCATGGACAACTTGTAAGGAGATAGTTGTCTGAGTCCAGCCATTTCAAGGACAACTTCATCTTGCTGGCAGGGTCAGACTAATTTCATGTTCCCAAGCTCAGGAACCAACTCCTATCCTAATTGATGAAAACTCCCTTGCTCAACACTTATGTCAAAATAAGACTGGACAATGCTACAACCTATTCCCAACCCCCTCGCTTTATGGTTTCATCTTTTAAACATGCTGTACAACGTCCCTCAGGGTCACAGTTCAGCTTCTGAGACGTTCAGTGGCCCTGACCGATCAGTAACAGCTGGATTATAAGAAATTTTTGTCGTCTTCATTGACCTGGTGTTTGAGTTATGTTAGATTTAAGTGGACCCCACAACAATAATGATGGCATAGTATTTTAAATTTCTTTGTAAAAAAATTGGCTTTCTCCTATGTGTCAAGTATTATCAATGGCCAAAACCAGATAAACATTATATTCATTTGTCATGATCTACCTTCTACTTTAATTGTTTTTTTTTTTTTTAATGTATGCCATCACAACACCAAAAAGCTCCACCAAGGCTGTTGGATGCAGGATGCTGTTTCCACACAAGCCCTTAGAAGTTGACAATATTTGCTATTCCATGTAAATTAATAGAGTCTTTTAAATAGTAATAATTTGATTTAACTTTCAGTAGAGATAGCATTTTGGGTATTGAAATTTATATTCCACAGAAAACACATTTCACACCCAAATGTTTTTTGTTTTTTTTTTTCATATAAAAGCGTTTTGGTCCAGAACTTAGCTGGCAAAACATCCCTGTCCACGTGTGTCACCATAACGACACAAGCATTTACTCTCTCATCGTGGCTTCCCCAGGCAGAAAGTGACAGGCCGGGAGCTGCTCTGAAAGCTAAGGAAGACGAGAAATGGCTTCTGCACAGAAGTCTTGGTACACAGGGATCTGTATCTTGTAAGCTGTACCAGTGCCTGCCCCTCCGCATGGTAAGAGCTAAGGAACAGAGACAGACCTCCAGAAAATGAAGTAAAAAAAAGAAACCCGAGGAAAAGAGAGTTCTCTTTTAACCCACACAGTTTCACTTTCTGCCATAAACTAAAAATATAATTTAACCCACTTAACAGTTGTCATGAAGAAGGAAGAGGAGAGGGGGGAGGAGGAAAGAAACCTCCAGGCACCAGCAAATGACTGTATAGGTTAAAAACTCAGAAGAAAAGTGTAAAGTATTACTATTTTGAGGCAATGCCTAGCTCCGGCCTGGGCAGACCTACAACTTGCTCTATAGTCAGGCGTGGGTCTAACTAACAGAGATCCTGCTACCCACTTCTCTGCAACAAGGTAGTCCATCCTGTCTAGATTATTTCTTTGTGGGAGCACTTTCTAATTGGTCTCTAATATTTATGTTCTGTCAACTAATATTTCTTTATGCTGCCCTTAGAAAGCAGTGGCTGTGCTTTCATTATCACCTTACCTGGTTGGCAAACTAGGCTCAATCCAAGCTATTTTCATGTGGGTATGTAACCTAAGAATAGACTTGATTAGCAGATGTAAAGTGCAGAATCAAACAAACCAACAATAAAGCAAACAAAAAGAGAAAACAGTTGACTTTCATGGGGAATACATAAGGTTATACAGCCTTGGCTGACATGTTTGAACATGTTTACTCTAATATACAGTTCTTTTGACAGAAAAAGTTTGTCAACCCAGTGATTTTCCTTCCCCTATAGCTAATGTCTTCCAGTCTCTAGTCTGCCCCGCAGGACTGAGTGGGCCTTATTCTTTCTCATATGTGTTGTCTCTGCCATCAGTAGCTGATCCCGGGAAGGCTTTACAGATGTGAGCTGTACAAACCCTCTGTTAGGTGCCCTTGCTTTGCCCTTGTTGGGAGGGGGAAATTGGCAGTACATAATGCCTGTGGCCACTAATGAATATGGCCACTTACTCTTGGGGAAGAGTAAGAGTTAGACAATTTTTAGGTTACTATATGGAATGGTGTGGGTCATTTTCTTAGCAGCTCTTTAATTCCCAACCCTCATGCAGCATCTCCTGCACAGTACCCGCTTGGTACACAATGTTACAAATTCTAGCTGTGGGGCTGCTGTGTGACAAGCCCTTCTCCTGGGGAGACACAACACACACAGCTACCCACCCAGATAGGGAGTCCAAAGTGTGAGTACCACCGAAGTCCTACCTGGTGGACCAGTGAGTTTTATTGGGGTTATTGGTAAGGGGTTACAGGAGCAGAGATAGCTCAAAGACAGCCGTGTCACCCAGGCCCACCAGCTCAGGCTGGGAACCTGGAGCGCACTGCACAGTCTGCAGGCAGCTCAGCAGGTTGAAGAATGTCCCTTCCAAGTGACTCAGTCGGTCTAAACCTCTTTCAGGCAGGTGAGCTGGTTTCTGCGTTTTCAGGCAGCTGCTCTGATCTCAGCCTCTTTGCAGTTTGGCTTGTCTGAGAGAGACACTCAACAGTGTTTATTGTTTATTCCTGGAGGGAGGGGTCAGTGTCAGGTACTTCCTGAAGCTAATTTGAGTATTAGTATCTAGCTTAAAGAGCTTCCCTACAGGGTGGAAATCTGGAAGGATGAAACCATAAATAACAGGGACATGCAAACATAGATGTTGCAAGGACCTACCCTGTCACAGCTTTCCCTTGAACTGGTGGAAATTAGATTTGTGTCAGTAAAAAACCAGGGGGAGTCTGGAGTGTTGATTGCTATCATCATTAACTTCTGCTGTTGCATTGAGCCAGTAGTATTAATGTCAGGCTCTTCTGGGAGTAGGAAGAGTGTTGGTTTGAGGATGTTTGTGAAAGTTGATCTATAAGATGTGTGTGTGTGTGTGTGTGTGTGTAAATACCCACACACCCACATGTGATAAGGTTATTGAGGAGGTAGAACTTCAGGTGCTATTTATTGTATCCTTGAGCAAGGTACTATTTAAATGGTCCTGTGGCCAATTGCCAACTAGGTGCAGCCTCAGCTCGAAGCTGGTGGATGTGGCCTGTGGGCCGGAACTTTCACCAGAAGTCCTGAGGCCCTCTCCTTCAGACGTGCCAGGCCTGTCAATTCAGCAGCTCCTTATTCCTGTGGGTGCTGAAGTCAGGGTTTCCATTGTAGCCAGAAGCTAAACAAAGAGCTGACTAATTGCCTAAGTCTCAGGCCTCCCTCTACCTCACCCTTCCTACTGCTTCTGGGTGGGGAGTTGTGGGCCTTCTAGTTCTGGAGCTTTCTGTGCACTTTTCTCCTGATCACAGTTGAAATGGAAAAAATCAACAGTCCCAGAAGGAAACACGCCACTCCCTGGCCTCTGGCACGCCTTGAAGAGCTAAGGAGAGGGCCTCAGTTCTGAGCAAGGGGACCAACAGTTGTCCTGTTGACCTGCAGAGGGGAGTCTCCTTGCTTGGGACTCAGGCTTGTTATTAGTCTGTTTCAAGCAGTGGCCTCTAGCTCTAGCCATCAACATGACTGTCTAGTGTGTCTGGGACACAACCACATAACGGGCAAGGAAAGAGGCTTGGATGAGACTGGTTGGGGTTAAGGCTTAGGGCTAAGTGTTAGGAGTTAGAGTCAGGGTTAGGTTGTTGTCTGAGGCATGTTAAGTGGAAAAGTAATGTCTATTCACCCAGATAAAAAGATTGGTGACAGACCATGTTAACAATTATGCCAACATCCAACTAAGCTGGACCAAATTTTAGGCCTATAAGGACAGGGCTTGCACACAGCATGCTGTTGTGAATATGCTTTGCTACCTCTTCAGGGTTTCATTCTGTGCCACTTCAGAAAGAAGCTTGTCCAAGAGGCCTTCAGTCCAGCCCTTACTGGGATAAACCAATCTTACTGTCATTGAGCCAGGGCCAGTGAGTAGTTCTGTTTGTTGTAACACTCACATTAATTTAATGACTAATGCTGTCTGCTGTATATTGCTCACAGTTACCATTCTAGCACTGTTTACTGTACTCTTGCCCCCTTTCTTGACTGAGAGAATAAAACTCCACTGAATTATTTTCTTTGCGTGCATGTGTGTGTTGTATGCTGTAGTTCTCAGAAATAGCCTTGTGAGCTTCTACTGACTTCTAACGTGAAGGGACACTGATGTCAGGAGGCACGGAGATGTCTTAGCTTGCTCAAAAGTATTCTTGAAACTCTTGATTCTTGGAACTCATGGATATCTGCCTGCCTCTGCCTCCCTCGGTGCTGGGATTACAGGCATGCACCACCATGCCAGGCAAGTTTATATTTATCATTTTATCTTTTATTTTTGTAGGTACAGCTGCCATAGTTTTATAGTGTAGTTTTATCAGGGTATCTATCATATGCTTCCTACCATGCTACAGTCTCAGGAATTTTATAGCTGAGGTTAGCCCTCGCACTTTGTGTGGCTTCGTCTTGTACCCTCCTTCCTTTTGCTGAACCTGTATGTCTTTGAGAAAATACTCCTTGGTTTGCATGATGTTATCTACATAAGGAAACCTTTCTACAGCCTTCAGAAAGCAAGGGTCTGGGTCACCATCCCATTTCAAATTGTAGTACCATGAAGGGAACCCTGAAGAAGACCTCTGAATGTCCACTCTTGCTGGTTCCACATGAATGCAAATTAGTGTGAGGATCCGGCAGCTACAAGGACATGGGGGAAAATGCATTAGCAAGGCCCAAGACAGCATGGAAAGACTCCACCAGTTGTGTCAGTAGTTCAGACAGTAGAGCAATTTTGGGCACAATGGCCTGGAGGCGGAGACTATATTACTTAGCTCTATAATATGCTGTTATTCTCCGTCTGAGCTATCTGGCTTCTTCAAAGGGTTTGGGGTGGGTCAATAGTTTCTACCATTTCTGATTCCTTGATGGTTTATGCAATTTTGTTACGGTTTTTAGGTAGCCTATGCTGTTTAATATTCCTCACCTTACTGGAGGCAGGCAGCTTTACAGGTTCCCATTTCTGCCAGCTAAAATGGATTGCCTTCATAATTTGCAATATCGGACCAAACTCCCCAGTGGTGGTATGCAAGCCAAGCCTTAGCAATATACCCACCTCCAGAACATTCCCTGCAGCAGGGGATGTACTCACTATAATCTTTGCTGGGACAATTTCCCACTCTTAGGATGGTCTTTCCCCCCCTGTATTATTTTATCCATATGTCTATCTACTCTTCCCCCATGTCCATAAGTTCTTTCTGGGGTTGTCATAAACTGAGGTGTTCTCTGCCCCAACACCCATAAAAGCCCAAGTATTTGCACATTAATGACATGTCAGTGGATCTGTAGTCCAACACAATGCCTCTGAACAGGTGGGCCACACTTGCAGGCAGCCGTGGCCGCCTTGACAGAGGGCCACCCTAGAACACCTCACGCCATAGCAGAGGGTGCACTGGGAATCAGTTGAACTACATTTGGTGAACTACTGTTCAGGTTTTAAAGACTCACAAATACAACATTTGTCTTTTTATTATTTTTTTTTCCACTAGAAACTCTACTTTAACACAGTATATACTTTCATGTCCCATAGAAACCCAGGACAGGGCTCACTTAGTACTTCTAACCCCACTCCCTGCCCCAGCCAGGGGCTGAAGCTCTCCAGCCAGGGGCTTAGCTTTGTTTACTGTCCCTGAGCTCCTCTTTCTTATATAAACATAACCATTTTGATCACTCACTCTCTTGACCTCTTGGCCTCTTGGCCGGAGGCTCCTTTCTTGGTCTGCTTGCTACCCCCTTTCTCACCCCCTCCTCCCATAGCCATTGCAGTCTAAACACTTTAGATGCCTCTGGCTATTTGCTCCTTCATATCTACAATAAAACCCTTCTCCTCAACCATATCTTGTCATGAATGAGGTCTTGTCCTTATTTGCATTCATATACAATTCCACAGTAAAATCGGAAGTTTCTGATGATCTTCCCAAATAGGATAGAGAATATATACTTCAGTGCTATGTTTAATTTTTGATATCAAGCTTATGCTCAGATTTTCTCAATTGAAAGATGGTAAGGGCATGTGGCTTTATAACTCTTTTCAAATCATTAAATTGTTTATGTTTTATTTCTTTATTAAATTTATCAAATTGTTGTGTTTCCTTCGGTCAGTGATTGGTTTATCACCCAGGCTATTTAAGAGTTACCTGGTATGATTGAACTACTGTTATGAAAGTAAAGCCCACCTTGCCTTTCACAGGAGTCTAGAGCATGTAAGAAATTAACCTAGTTGGGTGTGGTGGTACACACCTGTAATCCCAGCATTTGGGGAGTCAGAGATAGGTGAATCCCTGTGAGTTTGAGGACAGCCTGGTCTACAAAGCAAGTCTAGAACAGCCAAGGCTACACAGAGAAAACTTGTCTTGAAAAACAAGCAAAGCAAAACAAATCTCAAGTTTGCAATTTCTGGGGTTTGAACATGCTCCACTTCGCCAGTTTCTATGCCAGTTCCCCTGTGGGCACAAGCCCCTGTCACTATAGGCAACTGTAAAACTGAACAATGTATGGAAATGTGCTCCAGGCATTGGATGGTAGACAATGTAGGGCTGTGAACCTTAACAGGAAAAAAAATTACATTAACTCTATTGAAGGATGTTAAATCCTACTGTCACAAATACCTGGCTGAGGGTCCTTTCATATTGTTCGGGTGGAAATCCCAGCTAGGCAGAAATGGCTCACTTAGAGCTTCAGCCGTGAGCTTCTGAGTAGCAGGCCTTACAAGCCCAGAGGCCTGGTTAGGGAAATTAACCTGATATTTGCAGCAGGTCAGAGCCATGGGGACTGAAGAGAAGAGGGCTCAGGTACTCAGGTCAGGGACATAGTACTGAAGCCTTGGAGTGTCCATAGCCTCGCTGCCAGCAGCAAATGTCACAGGCTCTGGGTACTGGGGCATTCAGCTTTTGAGCCTTAATAGTTCTTAAGAACTCTTCCAGGGCTTAAAGTTTCTTACCTTCATTGTTTCAGCTCTCAAGTTTTTGCTTCCAGAAGCCTTGGAAACTTCTGGGTAGGTCTAGGTAAAAGCACCACGAGCCCTTCTATTTTTTTTTTTTTTTGTTGTTGTTTTTTGTTTAACTAACTCAGCTCACACCCCTCAACTACAATAAACACCACTACCTACCATCAAACAATAAAAAGACCACTTCACAGGCACTTTAACTGGACCCTCGTGTTGCAATGCCATGGGACAGTACACAGAAAAGAAAACTTCAGGCCAGACTCAGTCAGATTGAGAACAGCCTACTTCTATAGCCAGACGAGGTTCTATGGCATTACAGGTTTGTTTGCATATAGGCTGAAATTCCACCATTCACAGCTTCTGTTCAAGCCATTACTGGCAGTAGCCAATCATAAACCTTCCACTCCCTTTGACCATCCACAAGCCCCTCATTACGCTAATCATGGGGAGATGCTTTCACTCCTGTTCAGAGGGGGAAGAGCTCTGTGCCAGCCGGTTGTGTAGAGTTCCCTGTGGAATGACTTCAAAGCCACTGTGGAGTGTTTAAAGTAACTGGCTGGCTGGGATGATAGTCCAAGAGGCTGCTTTGCTGGTGAGCACCTGTGCACGGCAGCTAGGCATAAGAGAAAATGTCTGTCAGCTGTCAGTAAGACAGCCAGCTGGCCGGTCTACGTAGCTGCTGTTTATCTGAGACAAACAGAAGGCGCTTGTATCAAAGAACAACAACAACAAAAAATTAACTTCCTTTACACTGCTTACATCCTACCATGTTCTTAGAAAGGGCTGGATCTCTCTGATGTCACTAAGGCCACCCCAACTTCCTGGTTAGGAACATTCTCCACAGCACAGATCAGCCAAGTGCAGCCTGTCTGAGTGGAAGAAATAGATGAGAGGTGAGGGCTGCTAAAATAGTAGCAGTTTGAGGATCCAGAGTAAAAGAGAAGCAAACTTCCAGAGAAGATGCCCTAGAAACCTGTATTTGGGTCGTAGTGCACCTTTGGCCAAATAATAAAACTCTGGCAGCAAAGACCCACAGAGGATGGAGTGGGAGTACCAGCTGCCTGAGACTACAGACAGCACATTCTTGAGGTGTTTGGCATTCAATCTGGCTATCTAGAATGAGATCTTCCTGAGCAGCCTGGACATTCACTTTAGATTCTAAAAAAGGATATGATTTGAGAACAGGGTTTCTCTAACCGTAGATGAAGGAGGAATTCTAGACCTGCCTGACTCTACACCCATAGGTTAGTAAGATCAGCTTAATGGATTCTGCCACTTTTCATAAGAAAAGACTAAAATGCAGACCCTCAACAATATCGTAATATGGTTTGAATTGTTCCATTAAGGACCATCCATGTGGTCATCATGGTGACGTTGTTAGTGAGCATTGGGATCTTTGGGAGGTGGGTTTCTGGGGGCATGTCCTTGAAAGAGATGGTGGGCTCAGCTTCTTTCCACACCGTCTGCTTCCCAGATCAAGATGAGTGGAATGCTCTGCTGTGCTTCCCTCTCTCATTTTCTATCCTTGTTGGAGGTCCCAAGAAACAAGCTCACTTGATCTTGAATAGAACCTTCATAATTGTGAGCCAAAACAACCCTTTTTTTTCTTTAAAAGTGTATTTCATTAGGTATTTCATTACAGTAATGGAAAATTTAATAACACACACCATATCCTTTTTTTGTCCAGCTACAGCAAAAATTTACTAGACCTGTATCAAGAGACCTGCTTCAGGAAAAAAACACAGTTGGTAGGAAAAGACTCAGATGGTGAGAATTAGAAAATAGAGATTTTTTTTAAGACAGTGTAATTAATGTGATCAAGTCTTTAATAATTATGCTCTTAAAAATCTCCAAAGAATGATAACAAGTGATTTTATGAGGAAATATTTATAAAAACAGCAATCATTTTAAAAATAAAATGAAAATTTGATAGCTGAAAAACAAAATGTCCAAAATGTAAATTTATTCAATTTATTCACTGTTTAATTTTGTCAAGACAGATGAAAACAAACAAACAATCAAAACCCAACAAACTGCACCAATCAAAAAGTGGTTGAAATCAAAATAATGAAGATGGCATGTTCCACCTCCACTGGCTGCTCCCTAGGGGACAGTGGATAAAGTTCAGTGTCTGCCTGAGGGATGGAGTAAGGAAAGCAGCACTGTGGGTTTGTAATCACCTGAGCCACCCAATCACTGTTCTTTAGGGACCTCTAGCAGAGGCCTAGACCAGCTGCCACAGGACAGCACCCTCAGGGGGACGAGAGAGGGATGGCAGTGATGGCTTTGTGTCCCCAGACACTGTAGTTTTCAAATTCAAGAGACCAAATTCGAGAAGCATTCAATCTTCTTTATGATCCAAGAGCTGGACTTTCCGATAATTTGGATGTTCAAGTAGTTCAATTTAATTTGCACAGTCATTCATAGCAGTTACAGTTGCATGAACTGAGAAAATATAGCATTTCTATCATGATAATTGCTTTTAAAAATGATAATTGCCTTTTTAAAACAAGTTAATATTCTCGTAATATGCTTTCTCTTTTGTTGGCTGGTCAAGCCAGACTATTTCAGTAAGACTTTTAAATAAAGAACCAAGCTTTGGTTTCCATTCTTGGGCTAATATTTTTTCCATTTCAATTTTCTTCTTCTTCTTCTTCTTCTTCTTCTTCTTCTTCTTCTTCTTCTTCTTCTTCTTCTTCTTCTTCCTTTTCTTCCTTTCTCTCACTTGCTCTCTCTCTCTCTCCATTGCAATTGGTTTATTTTCTTTCTTTTTTTGGCAAAGGATGACTGATTTGTTGATTTTCTAACTATTTTAATTACTTGGTTAGGTGTTCCATGTAGGATTTTATTTTTCTTTTTAATGAATCATTCTTTAGGTTTGCTACTGCCTTTCTTGCATTCTTTTTGGTTGCTTACTTTATCTCTGGTCCATCACCTCAGGATGGTAGTCCTGAAGCTATTGATTGCATAGTCTCTATTGGGGTGCTCATTTTCTGTGTCCTATAGCCACATATAAGATGAATAGGCAGATGCACAAGAGCAGTTGTTGAACTTCTGACTACAGAATTCTGAATAGGGCTCTCAGGAGAAGGCAGGAAAGACTCTCAGAGCACCAGGGGGTACCTACTTTTGGTAAGTGTTTAAGTCAAAGAGATGTCTCTTTGACATATATAAACAAATTCACTTGTCTGTAGCAGTCATATTCACAATAGCTAGTGAACAGAACCAATATAGGTGCCCACTGATGAATGAATAAAGAAAATGTGGCATATATTCACAATAGAATATTATTTACACACACACACACACACACACACACACACACACACACACTGAAGTCCTTCCACTTGCGGCAGAATAGGCAAAAGTGGAGGATGTTAGGTTTGGTAAGGTAAGCCTGGAAGAGAAAGACAAAAGCACATGCTCCAATTTATATGTAGAGGTTAGAGGTCGATCTTGAGGAATGAGCAAATAGTGCTTAGAATCCTGGCAAGGGTGTGTAGAGGGTGGAACAGGCTGTGCAATGAGTACAGCAGGAAGTTGGAATAGGCAATGATGGGGGACTTCTACAGCACAGGGCTGCACCATGTAGCCTTCAACTGAATATTTTGACAGTTGAAAACAGAATTTTTAATAACCACAATGACAGATGTGTGTTATCCTGCTGATAGTGACAATTGTGTGCATGCATTGAAATGCCACACTGTACCCCATAACTATCTCTAATTTGTATGTGTCAACTAGGAATAAGGAACAGGGTCTCTCTATGTAGCCCTGTATGTTAAGATTAAAGAGTGCTAGATTAAAGACATGCACCACCATGCTGTTAAAGTCTTCAGTTTTAAAACAAAATGTCCCTTTCTACATATCCTAACAAATGTAAACTTTGTCATGTGTGAACTATAAACCTTAGTTCTCTTTGGGAAAGTTGAAATATTTTCAGCCCTCAGTGCACCCAAGAATCACTTTGGGGCCACTTATTAGGCCCCACCAGTGACCACATGAATCTAACCTATGGGGTCTAAGCTTTCCAGGGGGCCTTACCCAGTAGCAAGTCTTGGCAGCCTTGATTTGGGAGTAAATGAATCCTTTCTGCTGACTGGAACCATGGCATGCACACAGTTGGCATTTAGTGGAGAATAAAGAGTTGGGAAGGATGGCTCCAACTCATCTGCTAAGAGTATGAGGAGACCACGGAGGACATGCAGCCAAGCACTGGTGTCCATCGCGGCTGCCGTGGCTCTGCCTTATGGGGCTGCTTTTTCTGAAGGTGGCAAATTGACAAGAACATGGTTTAAAAAATTATTATTTGTAAGAAGGCACTTTAAATTTTTTCTCATTCTTTTGAATTTCCTTTTCTTTTTTTTAAACATTTGTTTATGTGTTTTGCATTTTTGTGTATGCATATACACGCTAAGGCACGAATGTGGAGATGAAAAGAAAACTTGTAAAGTTTTGTTTAGTTCTCTCCTTCTACCACATGGAAGTTGGGAATTGAACTCAGGTCATCCGGACTGGCAAGTGTCTTTACCCACTGAGTCATCTTTCCGGCTCCATTTCCTCTTTCTTTAGCAGTTAGAACTTTGCAGAGCTCGTTTCCCTGACAAGCCTCCAAGGCTGTCTGGGTATGAAGTTGCACTGTTGCTGAAACAGAAACAACACCCTGTGCTTCCTGCTCCATCTTTCCAGAATTCTGCGGCTGCCTTTATTCACCTGTTACTGACTTCTAGTCTGTGTGGGCTTCTCTCTGTGCCCCCATCCCAAAACTAATTCTTTAGAGCTTTTAAGCCCTGAGCTGTGTGATCTTGGGAAGATGCTCTGCTCCTGCTTCCCTGTCCTGCTCTACCCTAGCCAGACGTGGTTCAAGAGCTGACCTCAAACCAATATGAGGAGAGGATGTGAAAGGGGCTCACACCTCCTCCGATTTAAGTCACAGCACCTGGGAAGTCTGCAGCAGCACCTTTTCGTTTCCTGTGTCCCACCTGCTTGATTCCCTTGTTCTCTTAAATTTTTGAAATTAAAAGTTAATGAAATAATTTTCACTCTTCCCTTTCCTCCCTCCCATATCCCCCATGTACACACACACCATTGCTCTCTTGCAAATTCATGGCCTCTTAATGTTGATCTATAGGTAGAGATAGGTAGACACATACTCCTAAATATATATAAATAATACATCTTTATTGATAAAAAGGGGATGGAAAAGTTAGAGCCAGAAGAGCAGGATGTTTGCTAATGAGATTGTGTCTCCTAGAAATGTCAGGAATGCTACACCCATGAAGCCTCACCCCTATGGCTGCCCAAAGATGACCCAAACAAGAATGATGCCGATAACACGGAATAGGTAAATGTCATGGGGCTCCAACCCTAGACAAAGAACTACAGGCAACATCCTTTTTTTGAGTTGTTGTTTTTGGTTTCACTGTGTAGCCCAGGCTAGCCTCAAACTCAGAGATCCACCTGCCTCTGCCTCCCACATGCTGGGATTAAAGGTATACATCACCACCACCCATCTGTTTTTTAAATTCTTGTATTCCACAGTTATTTCTATTTTCCTAGCTTTCTTCCCCTATCCTCTTATACCTACAGTTAGCCTAAAAACTGGCTGCTTGTTGGAGGCTCTTCCTAGTCCAGGTTGGAATCTCTCATTTCCTTTCTGATTACAGCTGTAGATGTACAAACACTAGTGGGAAACACTCACACATTTTCTCCAGTTTTCCCAAGGCCAAGGGAGATTCCAGCACTTAGAAATTTATCATTAACGGTTGCTGGAGTTCTTATGGTGTGCTATGCCTATCTCACTGTTCTTGCATTAATCTAAACCTCACCAAAAGTGCGCCTAGAAGCTGCTCCCTACTGATTCCGAGCTGAGCCTCACTTCCTCTTTCTCATTAGCTTTGTGTAAGGCTCACCACTGCCAATCCAGTTCCAAGGTTCTTCAGCTATTTTCATTTTTCTTTTTTAGCTCTAACAACTAAGGTTTACACAGTTTAGGAAAAAGACTTACATTAAAACATTCTACATCAAGGGGTTGAAGAGATGTTTCAACAGTTAAAAGTGCTCTTGCAGGGGGCCCCAGTTTGGATCTCGGCATCCTCATCAGGAATGCTTTTTTTGTGTGGGGCAAGCAAGCCAGTCATTCTCCAGCATTTTCCTGTTACTGAAGAACAGCCAGTGTCATTTCCCATCCTTCCACTAAGAGGCTGTCACCTCAGCACTTTTCACTGTGGTTAAGCTTAGTATAGGGAAATTTATACTGACTGCAGGGTGAGGTGGCTCAGGTCTTTAATCCCAGCACTCGGGAAGCAGATGCAGGCAAATTTCTGAGTTTAAGGCCAATATGGTCTACATAGTGAGTTCCAGGATGGCCAGGGCTGCATAAAGAGACCCTGTTAAAAAAAATAAGTGAAGGAAGGAAGGAAGGAAGAAAAGAAGGAAGGAAGGAAAGAAGGAAGGAAAGAAAGAAGTTTAAATTGACAAGGAAGAGGAGAAGTTCCGCATTCCTCTGTGTCATGGGCTTTTTGAGGAGCCGTTGTAGGGAGTGTTGAGTAACTTGGTCACACACCATCCTTATAAATATATAATACTAAAGCACCTGGCAGCTTTCTTCTCGGTAGTCACTTGCTCTTTGCTGATGTATCCCCCTTTTGTTATCAAGAACCTGGTTTCATATTCAGATCCCATTGGTCAAATACAACTTAGGGCTGACCAGGCAGACTTGCATTCTTCTGACAAGACACACAGGAAATCATCATGTCGTCTAATCTTTTGTCCTTTTAGCTTATAAATTCTGCATTTATTTAGGAACCTTGACTTGGTTTGCTCTGAGACAGTGGGTATGGGCTATGATCATCATTCTCACACCTGTGAAGGGAGCAGGAAAAGAGAGAAGTATGTACCTGGAACGCCAGCTACCAAGAATGCAGACAGAGCCTTACATTTGGCCTCAAGTTTTGGTTCAGTTGTTTTAACCAGAAGCTTCTGGGAAGAGACGAGGTATCTAAGCCACAGTGAGGTATGATGAGTGACACAGGGTAGGTTCACAAATGGCTATCGGACTGAGCACCCCAGCATCTCAAAGCACCAAACAACCTTTGCAGGCCTTTCCATCTTGACTCTCCTCCCATCCACTCCTTTTCCTCCATTGCAGTCAATACAGTCACATAACTGTGATGACGTACCCAGCGTTCTCTCTGTATTGGGACTCTGCAGTCTACTCTCTTTTTCTGCTCCCTTCACAGCAATGAACGATGACCGCAGCCCGCACCTACTGTCTCAGAGCTCGCAGCTGACTGGAGTCCTTACCTTGGCAGGTTCTCACCAACTGCCCTCATTTGGGACCAAGGTTTCCCAACATATGATGTCTCTCAACTCTAGTGCTGCACTAAAATTAGTAAAACAAAACAAAACAAACGAACAAACACTGGGCAGACACCTAGGTCTGATGCCACCAGAACGCTCTGTTTACTAAGGTTGCTTACGTCACTCTGCAGCTGATTCTAACATGGCACACAGCGGGCGTCTCCCTGTAGTGTCTGAGATCCCACCAGCACGGTCTCTCAGACCTGCTTTTTGAGTTTAGAAAAGTTCAGACACAAACACAGCCTTGGAGGGTGTTTCCCAGTCTTATACTCTAAGTCCAAATCTTACGCTCTTCCATTGGTTTCTGCTGTTCATGGAATGATCCAGAAGTCTCAGCCTGACCTTCCCATGTCACCTCTCCATTCTCACTGTAGTCTCTGCTGTTACAGTATCTGCGGTCTTTGGCCTTCCTTTTGCTCAGTGGGCTAAGGACTCACCCCTGACTTCAGGCACCAGTGCTGCTCATAACTCAGCACTGGGCTGAAACGTTCTCTGATCACTTGGTTTCATCATGTTACTTATTTTCATTGCGTTTTATGCTACCTGAAGTTACCTTGTGTTGTCATTGTGTGCACTTAATTTCCATACATCTTCCGTCAGAATATAAGCACCAAAAGAATAATTTTGCTATTCTTTCACCTGTATCCCCAGTGCCTGGTACTCATTTAGGATTAAAAAAACAAAACAAAACAAAACAAAACAAAACAGGAAGCGTTTCCTCTTGAGAAAAAAAACAAAACAAAACAAAACAAACAAAAAAACAAACCAGAGATATCAAATTCTACCACAAGGGGGCAGAATGTGCACAGTCAATGGAGAGAGCTTCTGGCCCACCAGGACAGAATGGGGAAGTTACTAACTTAAGGAACTCCTCGCCTGCCATCGTTTCTGTCTAAAGCACCCACAGACTGTGTCCAGCTATTATGACTTTGGCGTCATACTACGACTCTGGTGAAGTTTGTAACCATTTCCTACCCTACTTCCGTTGTTTTCATAATGAGCACATCAATGTTTTCAAACACTGGACATCATTTAAAAATTGCAAAGTAATTTAAATAGTTGCAAAGATTACAGAAATAGTGTTTACAAGACTTTTCAGGATGAGGGTAGAGCCCAATATTGTGAAAGATAGTCAGCAAAAGGTAGTAAAAAGTTGGGACCTTCCAACTTATGTGAGATTTTAATACGTTTCCCTATGTGTTTGGGAAGAAAAATAAACAGTCAAAATACTCATTTAATAAATTTTCAAGTAGCTTTCTCAGTTCAAACTTAAGATAGTAACGAGCTGAAAGTGTAAGATCAGTGTTGCAGACCTTGCCAAACATGTAGGAGGCCCTAGGCTCCATCCCTAACATTGTAGAAAGAACACACAAAACACAGAGACAGAGGATAGATAGATGGTAGACAGACAGGACAGGACAGGACAGGACAGGGCAGGACAGGGCAGGACAGGATAGGGCAGGACAGTAGTGGTATGGAAGAGGGAATGTATAAACAGTTTTCAGAAAGAAGTCCTAAGTCCAAATACAGCTTGAGGGTTAGTAGCTTGATCCTAGAGTAACTAGTTTGTTGCCCAGCACTCGGCCCATGAACACTTCATGTTCTGTGTTTAACACTATCTGCTCCATATATAGTTATGTATGGGAGAGAATGACGTTAACAACCCTAGTTTCTGTAGTTAGGAAGATTAAATGAGAAGATGAATTCCAATAGGCTTTGTGATGAAACACTGTGATAAAATGTGTGTTTTACTGAAGGCTGATTATATGGCCAACAAGAGAGCGTGGGGCAGGAATGGGGACCCAGCAGTTTAACCAGCAGTGGGGAAAGGCTGACCTTGAAGAGCACGTCTCTGCTCTACTAGCCAGTGTGAGCCCAGCAGACATGTGTGAGGAGGCTGAGGCTGCCACTTTTTGAGAAGCTCTCATGTTCTTCACTGGGAGCAGTTTCAGTCCCAAGGCCAGAAACATGCCCTCTCTGTTAGGTTCTTTCTGAATGACCAACAGTTGCTTTTTAGCCAATTGGATCTGACTTTATTTCTACCAGGACCTTTTCTCTCCCCACCCTGAACATATTAGCATCCTCAGAAGAAAGATTCTCTATCCATTCAGAATCCTTTTATTGCTACTATAATTATTATCGTTATGACTATGACAGTCATTAGATGAAAAATAATCCAAATGGGTAAAAGCAGAAGACGAAGGCGCTCTGAGTCCGATACAGCGAAGGGGCCCTGAGAGAAGCAGCAAGTCTCCTTCAACTGTGTGGGCAGCTGTGGATATGCACAGAATAGGAGAGGGGTGACTACACTGCTGCTCCCACTTCCTTTCTACCCACAGCTTGTCCATTGCCCTTCCTTAATGCCTCTAGTACCTCACACCCCTCTCCATCCCATCTGGATGCTCTAGGTCAGATCATTTTACCTAGATTGTCACAATACCCATCACTGCACTTACCTAGTCTGTCTAGGGCATCCCTGCAAGATCCTTCCCATTCTCCAAGCTTTCCATTGCCTGGAGAATATATGCTCACATCTTCCTTGTGGCTTAGAAACCTTGTTGGTTAGTTTTTATCAACTTAGTCTAGCTAGAGTTAACAGGGAAGAGGAACCTTGATTGAGAAAATGCCTCCAGAAGGTAAGTCTGTAGGGCATTTTCTTGATTAATGCTTGATGTGAGAGGGCCCTTTATCCACCTCTTGTTTGACTGCAGCAATAGAAATGAAACTAGAATAACTGGTTCTTTGTTCTATGTCTATGCCACCATCCCCACCCCCACCACCTTGGATTCACATGCTGAAAGTCAACCCTCTAAGATGATGGCATTACAAGGTGGGGGCTTTGGGAGGACATTAGGTGCTAGAAATGGTGCCTTCACCAACAGGATGAGTGTCTCTTTATAAGAGCCACCGAAGAGACTGCCTTCCCTTCCACAAGGTGAGGACCCAGCAAGAAGGCAGCACCTAGGAGCCAGAACACAGACCCTCATCATATAGTCTGGGTTCCCAACCTTAAGAACTGTGAGAAGTATAGTTGTTATTTATAAGCTGCCGTGTGTACGGTATTTGATAATAGAGACTAAGACACCTTCCTCTTGCTACCTGCAAAAGAACCCAGTGACAGACAGCCTACGCTAGCACACAGAGTGGTCCTCATACTAGGCCTGCAGTCACGTTGCTCTCATGTGCTGACTACCTAGAAGCGCCTCGCTGTCTTCCTGTGTCCCTTTCAAAGTCTTTCACAGCCACTGTTAGGCCTCTTCATTTGAATCTTTCTCCATATTAGAATTATTTTCTCCTTCACTTCTCTACGTGTTAACATTTGGAATCCAGTTCCTTGGCTTTGGGCTACTAAGTTTGCACTGGTAATTCACTGATCTGCAGTTCCCTAGAGTCATCTAGACCTAGGTCACCTCTGCTACCGTGCACCAGCAAGTGGTCAGAGCTGAATACATGCCTGGCCAGTTGAAACCATATTTCTTAACTTTCGTTTGATTTGATTTGAAATGGCCTGCGAGGATGTGTCCTTTGTTATGATGACTATGGCAGTACACATGTACAGAGACCAAGAACTGTGGCCCGGGCCAGGCAGCGGTTACAGAAGCTCACACAGAATCCAGCTCAGTACAGAGGAGATCCACCTGGGATGTCACAGTCTCGAGAAAAATGGCTGAGGGGCTCTGTGCGTGGCAGGAGAGTAACACAGTAATAACCGGGATCCTGGCTTTGTTATTTCCACCTGTACAATCCTGGGATGTTTTTCCACCTCTCTATTTCTATACCTCTTTCAGTTTTCTCAGTTATAAGAGCTCCTGGAAGAATTGAAAAGGGTAGAGCAGAGAGCATCAAATAATAGTGTTGAGCCAAGAACATACTAATACTGAAGACAGAGCTCTGCACAATGAAATTTTCACTAAAAACACTGAAAACAATGGTTTTGATTTTTTTTTTTTTTTTTTGTGCCTGGGAATAGTGGCAAGGTGACCAAAGTACCATCCCAGGAATGGGGAGGAGAAGGAGAAGTTGGAAAAACATCCCCTGGTCCTCTGGGCACATTCCCAAGATACCAGAGCAGCCATCAGCATTTCCCAAGCCCTGGGAAACTCCCCGTGCCCTGGGAAACTGCACAAATTGAGCTCATTTCACAAGCCATTCTCATGAATAGTCTTGACCACTCACCTGCTATTTGATACTCAAAGAGCGAGGTATCAGCCACACTAGATATGTTCCTCTGGACATCTGTAGACACGTGAAAGATGAAAATAATTTTCCTAGAAAAAAATAGACTCAGTGCCTAGAAGAGGTGCCCCCATACTTATTTATATTCAGAGAAGTATTAACTAGAGGAGAATCCAGTCATCTATAAGGAAAGCAGAATATGTAAGGGAGAGAGAGAAAGAGAAAGAGAAAGAGAGAGACAGTTCAATGTCCACTGAGAATCAGGATGGACCTGTTTCCCAGACAGCAATGACATGGGCTAAAAAGTTCAGCTTGGAAACTGAATACTGGGTCCAAAAGTCTATCTGAATGCATGGCTTTAGAAAAGTGAAACATTTCCCAAGTCATTTCTTCATTATAAATTAAGAGCACTGCTGACTTCTGTATCCTAGAAGGGATGTGAGGATTACTTGAGTTACTTCACATCAAATGCCTGGCAACGTTATGCATGGTGAGCATCCCTTTGGGTAGATGAACATTCATATTCCTGTTCTGTGGTGAATAAACTTAGATTGAAGGACATCAAAGCAGTTCGTGGCTGATGTAACTAAAGCACTACTGTTTCTTCCAGGAATTTAATGAAAAAATCCCAATGGCCTAAGGAGGAGGGGTTATGACCAGAATAGACCATCTTCGTGAGGGACAAGAAAGGCCCAAACCAGAGCCAATCTGAGCCTAACAGCTAAGCCAAATAGTAAAACACCCGCAGCATTACCTAGGACTAGGTAAGAGTGTGTGTCTGGAAAAGCCTTTCCTTGGCTTTCTGAAACTGCCAACCTACTCCTCTCTGCTTCCAATATTATCTACAGTGTGGGTCATTTAACCTATGCAAAACATTACAAGGTGTCTCCCAAAAGGATCCCTACACCGTGGGAAGAATAGTCTCATCGGAAGGCCGTTTCAGGAGGACCTGGGCTGGAGAACAAGCCCACGTGTGCATGGCAGAAGAGGGCACCTGCTCAGCAGTGGTTCTCAACCTTCCTAAAGTTGCATGTTCCTCACGTTGTGGTAACCCCCAGGCATAAAATCATTTTTGTTGCTACTTCATAACTAATTTTGCAGTTATGAATGGTAATGTAAATATCTGATATACAAGATATATGATATGTGACCCCTATGAAAGGTTTATTTGACCCCCAATTCGGTTGCCACTCACAGGCTGAGAACCACTGTTTTATGGGCTATTGTTCTCCTCCAGGTGAAACCTCAGGAGCAACACATATTGAGCAACTTATTCAAAGGCCAAAAGGCAAGAATTGACACTAGTGCTAGACCCGAAGGACCCAATGAATACTATGAGCTGTAGCCCTCACCACCTTTGGTGAGTGTTGCAAGGCCACTGTGCGCTCATTTTACAGCACCTAGAGGCTAGCATGGCTGGTTACATAAAGAAGTAAAAGTCACTGTCAGCACATGAAGTGTAGGCACGCTCTCTGGCAGCCATTTCTAACCTCAGGACACATTCTTGGACTCAGCAGCATGGTTTTCAGCACAGGTCCCATGATACCTCACCAGGAAACCAACCACTCTGCCTACACACCCTGAGAGCAGGTCCAGCTCGGGGTCTCCTCTTCCCCTTTCTCCTGCACCGTCTTTGGGAGTAGAGTGGCTTCCTTGACAACTCTGCCTGACAGTGTTTCTGATTGCCTATCCAGCTTCTTTGAGTGCCCACCAAGACATTTTTTTTTTTTTTTAAGAGTAACAGCTTTTGGCTGGGAAGTTCTGAGGCCTGAGCCCAGCTCAGTTCCCCATTGGCCATGGGCCCCTGGCGAGTCACAGTTACTCCTGTTACATAGTTTCTGTGTTTGTTCTTCAGAGGGTGGTAAAGTGGACTAAACAAAACAGGAATAAATTAAACAAGATTATGAAAAGATTTTAGGTGGTACCAAGTGCCAGAAGAATCATGACAAGAGATAAAGAAGGAAGTCTTATGCTAAGCAGGTGGCACAGGGCCTGAGTTCAATAAACACTCTAACTAGGATTATCGTTTCTGATCATTTTCCATCTCCGGGTGACTCTGTCTAACACCTTCACTCCAGGAATGATCCCTTGCTGACCAGCTTCCCTCCAGCTACCTGATGACCACCAGCTGTCCGTCTGTCTTTACCAGGCTTCCTGGCTTCTCTGGGCCTCTCTGGCCAATACCCTGGGCTTGGGTCTGGCCCAGACCGGATCTTGGTGTTACAACCCCCTTGACTGGCCTCCCTGGTGTCTTGTACTCTCTGCCTCTCAAGATTCCATGGAGTCTGTAGCAAAACTCTGGGTTAAATACAATGCCTCCTCATACAGGGGATAGCTGGCTCAGCAGCCACATAGGTGTTTTTTGACTTTTGTATTTTTTTTAAATTCACGTCATATTTATATTCAAAAGCTTCTCCAGTCCTCTGAAGTAGCAAGTTCTAACCTCAACTTCTTTTTCAGTTCATGACTTTGCCTCTTTGCTGACAAGTCAGGCTCTTGCCTTCACTATTTCTCTACATCCCACCAGAGAGAGCCAGCCCACCCATGGCCTATCTGTAGGGCAATAAGGAGAGAGGAGCAACTAGGAGGAACTTGATGTCACATGGATGGGAAATGTGTCTGAGCCTGACTCCTGTGACTCACTGGCCACAGACCCTAGAGGCAAAAGGCAAGAACTGACCCTGAAGCTGGGGAATCGTAGTTACTCAGTAAACATCCAATTACTCATGCCCAGGGTTGATACTTAGTAAATATTCCTTTATTGTTTTCAAAACCCTCCCAGGAATGCTGACATTAAGGATCAAGTTGCCTGCTTCTCTGCCTTATTATTATGTGTTTTTTTTTTAACTTTATGTTTACACAGGACCTGAAAAAAAAAAAAAAAAAAAAAACCTTACCAACTCCAACCAGTTAAAGATGACCGAGAACTTCTTTCTTTCCTTCCTTCCTTCCTTTCTCTTCTCTTCTCTCTCTCTCTCTTTCTTTTTTTTTTTTTTTCCAAGATAAGGTTTCTCTATGTAGCACTGGCTATCCTGAACTCACTTTGTAGACTGGGCTGGCCTTGAACTCACAGCAATCTGCCTGCCTCTTCCTCCCTGAATGCCCGGATTAAAGGCGTGCACCACCTTGCCTGGCTGACCCAGAACTTCTTTGGTGATTCTGTTTCTCCACACAGACAAAATTCTGACCTAACAAAGAAAGATCAATGGAGGAACAGTGGATTGATGAGAGAATGTGTTCTGAGTTTCAGCAGTTTTATGTGCTCAGGGAGGACAGCTTCCAAAGCTGAACTTCAGGAAGGACACTGCGTTAACAGCTGCAGTGTGTGTGGGGGGGGCGCTGGTGGTCAGCCTGGCTCCTGTGCATCCTCAGGCGTTGGGTGGGACCTGACAGTAGAACTCTTCTGTGTGGGGGGACAGCACAGAATCGAGCAGAGGGAGCACTGGGGCAGGAGAAAGGAGGCTGGGGACTGACTTCATACATGACTGTTCATAGGTGTGACAAGGAGCACGAGCCTGTCTGCCCACGTGGCCTCTGTTCAAAGGTCAGTCCAGACCATTGGTTCTCTGATGAAGACCTGGACGTTGTTGAAATGTGGACTACTGAGCTCGCTCTAGACCTTCACCTTCAGCAGGGCAAGAGGAGACTCTGAGAACATCTAATCAGTTCCCATATGAGGCGGAAGCTACTGACCCAGGGGCTGTCTGGAGAAGCTGAGATTTTAAGAACCTGTTTTTAAGAAATAGCATAATATGAAAAGAAAAAAATGGGGGTTGGAGAGCTGGCTCAGAGGTTAAGAGCACTGACTCTTCTGAAGGTCCTGATTTCAATTCCCAGCAACCACATGGTGGCTCACAGACATCTATAATGAATTCTGGTGCATAATGAGACCTGGTGTATACATAATAAGTTAAAAAAAATCTTAAAAAAAAGGAAAAAATTGCAGAATTAAGTAGAATTATAGAAATTATAGAAGAAGCAGGAGAAGTTTCCAAACACTTAATCTTACCTGTGAAAAAAGCAGGTGCCTAGTCATTGCCCAAGCCCAACAGAAACGGGGCTGGGCTTAGTCTAATGGACTGTTCTCACCTCCATCTGCTTTCTGAGCTTCTTTTCAATTTCCATGGATCCTACATCTGAGACTATATATTATGGCAGCAGCTGCTTGAGTCTGTAATGAAATACTTTATGAGAAAACACATTGAAGCTATGAACTGCGAGGCAGGAGGTTTATTCTCAACGTCTGTTTGTATTTTCTGTTTTACCTCCTTCAGGAAAAGCAAATGATGACTGCAGTAAAAAACAGACATAGTTGATGGTAGACAGTTGAGGAGAGAGGAATGAAACTGATTTGAATTAAGTAAGAGATTCATTATCCCTCGTAGTAACCAAACTCTGAATGAGTGTGCAAGGGAAATCAGAATGGCTGCAAAAGATAAATACAACACAGATCCTGGGAGCAGCCTGGCAGTGACAGTGCAGGACATGTGTGTATGGGTGCCATGGGATATGTTTTCAGAAGCCTATGGAGTCATATGTCTACCAGCAGGCCTGAACTCTAGCTGACCAAAAGCCCTTAGGACCTGTGGTCAGAATGTTTGGGGGCCAGATCCCAGAACGCGATCTCCTTGGTGCCTAGTCAGTGTGCTTTCCAACATCTGGGACACATAGATTTTGGATCTATGACTCTTTTACGGATATTTTTCTGTTTACACAGGTTCAGTCACTTTATCTAAAAGTTTACCAATGCTCTTCCCTCACCATCACACAGAAGCTTACAGAAGAGACTAAAAGGGTGATTGAGCAGTTTGCTCAAGAGCAAACTCACCTTGGCCCTAGAGCAGCCAGGCTCCTTACCCCAGACAATGTGCCTTGTTAGGGTTCCGCTCTGGCTCCTCAGCCATGATGTTTCCGCAATGAGGTAGAGTCTGGAGAAACTGCCTGGGACATGCTGTAGTATACACACATCTGTGTGTGTGACCCAGCAGTGGCTGGTCACTCAGGGAAGCATGCGAAGGGACAAAAATAGATGCAGTTCAGCCAGAAGCTTGAAGCTTTAGGTGACAACTGAGGAGAGAGGTCAGGGTAGACCCCAAGCCCCAGCTTCTGCCCTTGACATGTGTCCTGCCAGTGTTCTGGCCTGTTGCATAGGCAACAGTTGCCTATAGGCAACTGCTTCAAATGTCAGCTTCACAAGATATTGCAGTTTATTTGTATAGGGAAGGAGGCTAAAGAGAGGCAAAGGCTCCTAGCATTCTGGCGGTCTACAAACTAAGCTGGAGGACCAGCTGGAGAAGGCCCGCCACACAGGTACACTGCAGACCTCAGGGCCCCCACCTGCTGGTGATTCATCCAGCATCGCACAAGAGCCCTTCTCAAGGGACCTGTGGAGTTGTTTTAAGCTGCAATCCCAGTTACTCTTGAGAACATTTGTAAGTGTTTGACCGGCCAAGGTGGCGCCAGGCAGCCCAGGCTTCTGACCTTCCCCTGACCTCTGGGGACAGGTTGGGCAAAAGCCCCAGCTTAAGCACACTGTGTGAATGTGGTATGGAAACCTATGTGAGACAGCAGGGCCTTGTTTTCAGGGGCCATGGCTGGTATTCTATCAGACTTGAATACAGAATTATTACTAATCACACCAGGGTTAAATATTGTATTTACATTCAGGAAAATCAGTGTAATCAGCACCAAATGGTAGAGGCTCTAGTCAAAGTGCTGAGACTTCAGTACACTCAGCGCAAAGCTACAACAATGGCTTATACGAGCTATTTGGCTACTAAAACAAAAACAGAAAATAAATGAAAGTGTTTTGTTCACTTGACATGAGCTAATGTCATCTGGGAAGAGGGACCCTGGACTGAGAAAACGAACCCCTCACCAAACAGATTGGCCAGTAGTAGGCAAGGCTTGTGTGACACTCTCTTGATGATTGCCCTGCCCACTCTGTGTGGTACCATGCCTGGGTTTATAAGAAAACAAAGTAAGCAAGCCAGGAGGAGCAAGCCAGTACACAGCATTCTCCACCACTCCTGTATCAGTTCCTGCCTGGAGTAAGCTTCAATTTACTTCATGATAGACTGTTATGAGGCGGTATAGGCCAGATAAACTTACTGCCCCAAGTTGCTTTTAATCACAATGTTTCATTACTACAATAGAAACCATAACTAAGACAGAAAGAGAGATTGCAATGACAGAGAGAGAGGATAGCAAATAAAAGAATAAAAAAGAGAGTGTGTCCACATTTGATATATTGGATACTATTGTAGGCCGTCCCTTAAAAACTATCAACTTTATCAATAAAATAATATTCTCTAATCCATAAACCAGTAGTTTAAACAACTTAGAAAGTAACATTTAGAAAAATTTAAGGAATTGGGTATTACCTAGAGAGAGCAGGACCATAGAATATGCTCATAGAATGTGCAAGAGCTCTTTTCCTGTGTATAAGAGCATTTTCTTTGACCTAGGTACTACCAGGGGATGTGAGGGTCATGCTTTACCATTAGAAATTGATCCAGCCTGTCTAGAGAAAACATCATCCTAGAAACAAAAGCCCTTCAAACTCTGCACCTCCTGAAGCCACAGCTTCAATTGCTAGGAAGTTTTTTCAAAGAAGTAGTCTGAATGCAAGGGGATGTTTCCCTGCCATGATGTTATCTTTTATGTTGGTTCTAATACTGAAAAATTAGAAACAATCTAGTGGAGGACATGCCATGTATGTGAGCTTTCTCTGCCATAGAAAATGTGTCATCTGCTAAAAATGTGTCATCACAGACAATGCAATGACGGTAGAAATGTTCACAACCTCAGTGAAAAGAACAAGCTTCAAGAAAAAAAAAATCTATATTCATGTGGTTCAAAGTTTGTTAATGCGTGCATGGCCACATGAGCACAAATAGGGTGAAACAGACCAAGATGCTAACACTGTGTTTATCACTTCGAGTTAATTTACCAGTGTCTTTTCTCTTTATTGGTTTGTCCGTGAATTTAAAGTCTCCTTCAGTGCGTACATGTCATTCCTCTAATCAAAGAGTATCCTAATGATGCTGCCTAGACCCCGAAGCTGGGGCTGCTCACTAACAACTTCTCAGTAAGGTGTGGCCTCAAGATCCTCGGTCCAGATGTGCTGGCTGGGAGGTTGAATGAGAGGCTGTCGGTGCAAGGACTCATGGGGAAAGGGGTAACAGTGCTCCTATAGACTAGTCTCTATGTTTGAAATCTGAGGTTTAGACTCACACAACTGTTGCAGTGAACTAAAGCCAGTGAGAGGAAGAGAAGAGATCTAACTCTGGCTTTCTCTTTCTGTTTTTTTTTTTGTTTGTTTGTTTGTTTATTATTTATACTTTTTTTTTTTTTTTACTTTGTATCCTGGCTGTGGCTCCCTCCCTTATCTCCTTCCAGTCCCACCCACTCTCCCTCTTCTCCCCCTATGCCCCTCCCCTAGTCCACTGGTAGGAGAGGTCTTCCTCCCCTTCTATCTGACCCTAGCCTATCAGGTCTCCTCAGGACTGGCTGATCAGGTCTTCCTCTGTGGCCTGGCAAGTCTGTATCTCTCAGGGGGAGGTGATCAGAGAGCCAGCCACTGCGTTCATGCCAGAGACAGTCACTGTTCCCCTTACTGATTGAAGTATCGAAACAGAGGCTGAGCTCATAGCCAAACTTTGGGCAGAGTGCAGGGAATTTATGAAAGAAGGGGGAGATAGAAAGACCTGGAGGGGACAGGAGCTCCACAAGGAGACCAACAGAGCCAAAAAACCTGGGCCCAGGGGGCTCTGCAGAGAATGATAACCCAACCAAGGACCATGCATGGAAAGGACCTAAAACCCTGCTCAGATGTAGCCCATAGACTCTTTCTGCTTCTTAAGCTCAGGTCTAAAGCAGGAGCCAGGCCCAGTAGCATGTCCAGGAGCCTCCTCGACCTCTCAAAATCAAGGTGATCTCCTGGTCTGTAACAGAAGCTTGCCTCCTGATAAACTCAGGTGGAGGCCCCTCTGTGGCAGACTGCTTAGGAAGTGGCTGCAACAGAGATAAATTCTCAGACTCCAGTTCTTTGTCACAGAGTTCTTCGGTGCCTCCTGTTCCTTAGAGCAACATTCCTTTTGAAATTCCCAGGACAGACTCTCCCATGCCTAAAAAGTAGAAAGCTATGTCCATACACAAGTCAGCCTCCCAGTCTCAAAGTGCCTGTGTTGTCCTCTCTGCTTGTCACCACTTTCCTTGGCGACCATTTCCTTAAAGTGCCAACACCAGGCAGCACAAAGTCATAGTACAGGCACAATGCTGAATTTGCTGAGGCCAGGAGCCTTGAATGAGCTAGGATCTGACTAGAAACTCCAAGTGCCAAGTACAGAACAGCAATACATCTGCCTTCCATAGGATTTCTTACTCCCAGAGGATTACTGAAGTGAACTCTTATTATTATGAGGTATCCTCAACATGTTCCAGAAAAAGTTAAAAGAAAACAAATGTCACAGAGACATAATAGCACACCCCACACATGCAGACATGCACGCACACACATAGACTCACACTCCCCACATGCACACCTCCTAAGTCAGGGCTCTGGACAGCAACTCACGTAAGCTCTTCCTGGATCAAGCTAGTGGAATATGGAAAACTGGCATTGTTTCCGCCACCTCTTGCCCAAATGTTAGATAAAATGTTTTAATTGAAAGGGTCCACCAGGGTGCACCCCTCCAGCTAAGAAAATTGTAAAACCTACATTTGTAGGCACTAGCCATCAAAGACTCAGCTCTAGGTGGTCAGTGATGCTTGTATAGCCTGTAGAAAATCAAGTTTTCTCCTATGTCTAGCATAGAGATGAGTTAAGGAGGCATGGAAAAGTGCCCTTCTCATTTCCAAAGACAAAACAAAACAAAAAACAAACAAAAAATTGAAATAGTCTTTAGTTTTCTTAGCTTACTATTTTCATATCCTCCTTCCCTAAGAAAAGGCAGCCTTTGAACACCAGAGTTACATTAAAGGGTCAGAAATGCCTAGCATGAAAAATGTCCGGCACTTTTGGCCAGTCCCTAGATGGCCTTCGCACCCTGCAGTATGGCCATGGGGAGCTTATTTCATGTCTCTGAATATCACTGTTCTCCTCTATAAAATCTATAAAATCCCAAAACCACTAGAACATTTCCCAGCCTTAAATTAATGTTTTTAGCTAACTGAGAATTGGTCTAAAGCAAGGATTATACAACTACAGCTCGCCTGTTACACTCAGCCTGTTCTCATTTTTGGAAATAAACTTTTATCGGAACCCAGCACGCCATTTGTATACACAACCTATGGAGGCTTTAATACTGCAGCAACAAAGTAGAACGTGGCAACAAAGTTGGCCACAAAGCCAAAAACTATTTTCTCTCTGATCAGAGAGGTTTGCTGACTCCTGGTTTGTAGCATTAGAGATGGAGGAAACTTGAATTAAGACAATGAGAAACCCGTCATTCTGTAGGAAGCTCGCAGTGGCACATTCACAGGCTTGGATCTATTTATATTTTCAGCCTGTGCCACTTCTTGGGCTCACACAGCAGGCAGCAAACTTATGGAACGTGTTAAGTAGAACTTCTTGTCATTGTCCTAAAATGGTTGTATCCAAGCTTGAGCGAGCACTCTCTTGGCAGCCTCCCTGGTCTCTCTCCTTTCGGTTCCTTCTACTGCTCCTGCTCTATAACCCTCTTCCAGACATCAGTGCTGGTTATTTTTAAATCTGTCCTCAAACAGAAGTCTCTTTCCCCTCAGGTGTTATAATTATTCTTCTCTGGACATTGTCTAGGTCCATTTTGTCTTCACAAGCACCTGTGGCCTGAACCACACTTTCTGGAACAGACAAGCTGTGGTTTCTAACCAGGAGAGCATTTCAAGCCATGGACTAGGGATGAGGCCTAGACTTTGTGGTCGGAGTTACGCTGAATCCCAATTTTCTCTTTGTAGGTTGTGTGACCTTTGTCAGTAATGTTATCAAACTTAGGGCCAAGTCATGTCTGGCCACCTGTCCTCAATGAGCCAATAAAAAAAATGGCCAAATTAATAGTGGAAAGCAGAAAAGGAGATTTATTCAGTGTGACCACACTGGGAAAGGGAACAAAGAGATCAAGCTAAGCTGTCAAGTCCATCTCTGGGGTCCTAAAGTGAGACTGAAGTTTAGAAGGCCACATATCTAAGTGGCCTTATTCAAGCTGTGGACCTTCCCACCACTGATCCACTGTCTAGGTTAGAGTCTCATCTGGAGTAGCTGTTTGAAATCTCCTCAAAAGAGATTTGAAGAGACAAGTTCTCCCCCTGGCTGGTGCCTTTTTCCTTTTCATGTTTGGGGAAATTTCCATTTCTTTGGGCTTCTTGTTTCAATAGTTTATCAGTTAGATTCAGAGACACAGTGTCTGCTTAGAGAACCTTCATCTCCGCCAGCCCTGTGATGGTGACAGTGGGGCAGTGTGTACAGTGCATTGAGGCTCTGAGGAGACATGATACTCAGCTAAACTAAATGGACGTGCTTCCATGGTGCTAATGCTCCGGATGAGACTCCTCTCTTTGGAAAGGCCAGCTGTAATCTCAGTTTGCATTTTGAGATATATATTTGCTCTTCTATGTTTGATCTCCTTGTTTATTACAGCTTTAGATACATGCACACACAGAGCTGAACACTTTGAAGGCAGTCCACAAATAACACACAGACATATATATTTTACGTTTTCTTGCATTACTGGGAATTGAACTCAGGGCCTCAGGTAGACTTACCAGTGCTCTACCACTGAACTTAATACACAGTTGTATAGTATTTAAATATGTAGTGCTTTATCCACTACACATATTCATAGAAATACTTATTTTAAAATATTCACATATTTTAAATTAACAAAATGTATTTCTCTAACTGAGCATTAGGCATCTAGAAGATACCTAAGTTATGAGCACCAAACGGCTGGTGTGGCATATGGCATTATCAGACAGCGTGAATAAAAGGGTGGTCAGGGGTTAGGGTGAGTCCCTTTGAAATTTAACGCTATAAGTGAGGAACTAAAATTGCTCAATAAACCCTGGGAACTCAGGTTTTAAGCAGACTGACTCTTACAATCCTTGTTCAAACATTTATTGAACAGCTAATGAGAGCCATATTCCTTCCAGAGGAGTGTGTCTCTTAGATTTAGTATCGCCTCAGATATCTGAAGGGAAACTGAGAAGGCAAGGACTGGAGAGAAGCAGAACCCTGGAGGATCTCTAGCCATTGTCTCCTGGAGATAGTGAATTTCTGTGTTGTTAAGGGAATCCTGTGGTGATATTTCCATTCAGAAGCCACTAATGTAGAGTCTGAGGTACAGGAAGTGAGGAATGTCCTAAGTCTTTCCAGGGTTCTACACGCTGCATCCCATGGGTGCAATTTGTTCTATTCTTCCTAAACAGCTTGGGCTCAGTTCTTAGATAGCTCACCTTCCTTTAAATGTTAGAACAAGTGACCTGTGCTTTTTGGGAGCAATAACAGATATCAACATAAGAGGCTCTTATTCTTAATACAAGAGTGGACTCTTACAAACACAGACAGCTAAAGGAAAGATGCCTGAGAACCAAGAGACGCCTACCATGTCTCCCTTTCCTCAACTTGCATTTGCCCTGGGTAATTCTGGGTGTTTAAAAAAGCTAAAAAGTTGCCAAAGGCCCCTGCTTGAGGCTCCCTTTCCCTTGAGCAGACCCCTATCTCCAATAGGGATCATGCATTAATGACAGAGACAAGTCCTGTGGAAGATTAAAGGCCTTGTATAATTAAAAAGATAAGAGCCAGGCTAGGAGAAGGAAATTGGGATTCAATTAACACAAGCTCCCTACCCCCAGCCCCTGTCCAACCTCTCCGGTCCTGCTATCAAATGTTCCACTCAAATATGTCCTCTCCACTCGCTGAGAGTGAAAGGCTGAAGGGCTCTTATTTATGGCCTGCTTGGAGTTGAGCCTCAGGCCTTGCTTGGCTAGAGAGTTTGTTTACTCAGTGCTCAGGAGGGGAGGGGAAGGCAACACAAATCCCATAGAAAGAGCCCACACGGTGCTTTGGACTCCTTTTCTCTCCCATCTCAGCTCCTCTGATCTTCTTGACAGGGGAAGAAAAATACTGAATGGAAGGCCTATTTCCTTCCTCCCTCAGCCTGAGGCTGACAGGAGGGCTAAGGGTCACTGCTGAGAAAGCTCTGTGGGGTTATTTGTGTTGGGAAGCCATGCCACTTCCCACACCCTGTTCCATCTTTCTCAGGTTTCTGTTGGGCCAGAAGGATGATAAGGCTGGAAAGGTAGTTGTCTAAATGGCCTGTGTGACTGAATATGTTGGGTGCCCATCACTCAGGGAACCCCAATTCTGATGACTATCTAGAGGGTTCTGAAGCTGAGGGAGAGTAGGGTTGACATTGGCTTACTTTTGGTTGCAGGAGGGATGAATCACATAATACTGGGCTCAGCAAGCTACAGAGCTGCAAGAATTGGTCTTAAGAGGCCTTCACCAGCAGCCTCATTATTATTTTCCATTTGTTACTTTATAACTAACTAGTGGTGTAGTTAAGCTCCAGGACCACACTGAAAGCCAGCATTGAGTTGCTTTGAGCAAAACGATGCATAGAATCTCAGCTTCTCTCTTCACAAGAATCCATAGGAACTTGATCAGAACCCTCCCCAGTAGACAGGATCACTGATCAGTTTGATTGCTGCATACTGCCAATGCAGTCAATATGGTTATATAAAGACAATGGCCTTGAAAAATCAACCCAGGGCATGTTAACCAAGGCAGAACACAGTATGGCATCTAAAAGCAGCGGAGACACGTACAATACAGTGAAGTAACCTGTGTATCAGATCTTGTTCCATGCTCAATTGCTCATCCAAAAGCTGTATTAAGGTTTCATATTAAATTCAAATTCACTTAATATGTACATCATAGGCAGCTCAAGGGCAAGATGGTCTGCACCTATCTAGCTATGTGAGTGAACCATCTTGGAAGAGAATTCCAGCCTAGCCTTGGTTTAGCTGTTGGATGGCTGTAGCCCCAATCTGCGCCCTGAGAACCTGTAAGAAGAAACTTCTAGTGATGCTACTCAGATTTCTGACCCTACAGAATCATGAGACTATTAATGTTTCTGTGTTCACTCACATGCACATTTGTGTAGGTACATGTGTGTGCAGGTGCTGGTGGACATGTGTGTGCATGTGGGCATCAGAGGACAGCTTCTAATGTTGTGTTTCTGGAACTATCTTTGTGTTTTGAGAGACAGGGTCTCTCACTGGTGTAAAGCTCACCAATTAGGCTAAGCTGGATGGCCAGAGAGCCCCAGGAGGCCACCTGTCTCCGCCTCCATGGTACTAGAATTACAAACATGAACCACAACACCCAGATTTTTGATATGAGTTCTAGGAATCAAGCTTAAGTCCTTGTGCTTGAAACGTAAGCAATTATACTCTGAAATTCCCCAATAATTGATAGTTACTAGCTCATTTTATTAACCTTATAATTTCTTGCTGAATGTTGACAAGATTAAGTAGCCCTTTCAAGTTCACATTATATGTATTGGCAGAGATAGGGAAAGAAGCCTTTGGCTTCCAGAACTTTCTCCTCTAGACAATCCAAGTGTTAAAAATCACCTTCTGTGTGTGTTCTGTCCTTGTCTATTGTCCAGGACCTGCTCTAAACTCCTCGCTGGATGTTCTGTGACACAGGTGTTCATAACATCACAGATGGATTGGGTAGTCACATCATCTTTGGCACAACCTGAAAAACTAGCCTGAGTATTTCCAGTCACCATCTGATAAGCCTCAGCTGAGTGCTTGCTGTATGACAAGTGTCAGAGAAGCCACATCTACAGGATGCATTTCCTAGAGGCACAGTTCAATAGAGAGCCAGGGGGTAAGAAGAAAAGAAAAGAAAAAATAAGAAAGCTATAACATTTGAGCTTGAAATGTCACAGGGAGCCAAGGAAGTTGTCTGATGGATTACCCTGTCATCTCCAAGCCAAAAGAAAAAAAAAATCAGTTCCATCAATTTGTTCCTGCCCTTTTATTCCAAACAATATTTCACAACATCAGAATGCAAAGAAATTATTAGACATTCTACTCTGTATATGGCTTGCTGAGAATTTAACCAGAAAGTGGCAAGTAAGATGCATATGTTATTTAAGTGGCCATATGTCTGATTGATCCAGATTTTGTGTAACATATAACTCATATGAGAGCCTGCTTGGTGGCATATACTCATTTAGTCATTGACTGGCGGGTAGTCTACTATTTATGTAACTTCCCTTAGACAATGAACTTAAGGGAGACGCATGTCTCTGTGCTTATACTGCTCAAGTTGAAGACCTCTGCTACCTTCTCCAGACCTTCTCTTTACAGTGCCTTGATGGCTGGTATATAGATGTATTGCAGCATCCTGACTTCTTTCAGAGCAACTCTAGGCTTCTGTGGTTTGTCCCATTGGATTAAATGCTGGGCTTTTGAATCCCCCCTAAATTATAGTTTCATTCCAAGAATAGGCTGAAAGATTCTTTCCCTTGACAAGATGATGGGCAACAATAGTTGTACCTTGTAAATGTTTTGAGAATAACAAGCACTTATGATTTCACGAGGAAGTTTCCTTAAGTGGGATGGGATCTAATGGAATTTTCCAGTCCTTAAATTCTTTCTCTCAGTTCTAACTGTTTAACCATACTGTCCCAGTCTCTTTAAGCAACCTTTCATGTCCTCACCCCATCGATGTGAGCTTTCCTTTTCCCATCATATTTGGTTATTTTAGTTCACGTTGCTTTGCATGTAAGTTTCCATGTGTGCATCTGTCTTGCCTTCTAGGTCGTAAATTCCATTAGCTACAATTGTATGTGTGTCCCTGTACAATTTCTAACTTGGTTAATAATAAATGTTTATTGAAATGACTTGGCTGACAGGAAATGCAGCAAGTGGAATTTCCTAGATCAGTTGTGGAATGAATATGAATACAGTCACAGTGGTCAGAAAGCTACAGACATAATTATGAAACACTAAAGTAGGGTACTGTGGCTGATATAAACCAAGAGAAAATGTGCAAGAAAGGGATGAAAAAGGGTCATATAGTTTTTGTTTTGTTTTGTTTTGTTTTTTGAGACAGGATTTCTCTGTATAACCATACCAGCTATCCTGGAACTTGCTTTGTAGACCAAGCCAGCCTTGAATTCATAGAGACCCACTTGCCTCTGCCTCCCCAGTGCTGAGATTAAAGGCATGTGCCATCATGCCCTGGCACATGGTTTCTTAATAAGTTAAATGTTCACTTTATTATCTAATGACTTCACTTATACCTTAAATAAATGAAAATACGAGCCAAGAGCAGTGGCACATGCCTGTAGTCCCAGCACTCAGGGAGGCAGAAGCAGACATATCTCTGTTAGTTTGAGGCCAGTCTGGTCTACAAAGTGAGTCCAGAACAGCCAAGGCTATACAGAGAAACCCTGTCTTGAAAAAAAAAAAACAACAAATAATAAATAAATGAAAGTATGTTCATATAAAAAGATGTAGGTGAATGTACTTGGAAACTTCATTCTTAATAGCCTCAAATTGGAAACAACCCAAATGTTTATATCCATAATGGAATACTGTTCAACAGTAAACAGCAATGAACTGCTGGTACAGTCAATAACAGAAACTAGTTTCAAAAATGTCATGCTAACTTAAAGAAGCTGGACATATCACTCTACTTATTTGAAATTGTAGGAAATGAAAAACTACAATTAAAAAAAGTAAATCAGGGTACTAGAGAGATGGGTCAGTGGTTAAGAGCATTGGCAACTCTTCCAAAGGTTCAGAGTTCAATTCCTAGCAACCATATGGTGGCTCATAACCATGTATAATGAGATCTGGTGCCCTTTTCTGGTGTGCAGGTGTACATGCAGGCAGAACATTGTGTACATAATAAATCTTTTAAAAATATTTTTAAATGTATTACAATTTATTCACTTTGTATCCCAGCTGTAGTCCTCTCCCTAGTTTCCTCCCAATCCTGCCTTCCCTCCCTCATCTCCTCCCCTCCCCCTCCCCCAGTCCACTGAGAGGGGAGGTCCATCTGACCCTAGCCTATCAGGTCTCATCAAGATTGGCTGCACTGGCTTCCTCTGTGGCCTGGTAAGGCTGCTCCCTCCTCAGGGGGAGGTGATCAAAGAGCCAGCTATTGAGTTCATGTCAGAGATAGTCCCTGTTCTCATCACTAGAGAACCCACTTGGAGACTGAGCTGCCATGGGTTACATCTGTGCAGGGGTTCTAGGTTATCTCCATGAATGGCTTTTGGTTGGAGTATCAGTCTCAGAAAAGACCCCTACGCCCAGATTTTTTTGGTTCTGTTGTTCTCCTTGTGGAGCTCCAGACCCTTTCAGGTCTTTCTATCTCCTGCTTCTTTCATAAGATTTCCTGCATCTACCCAAAGTTTTGCTATGAGTCTCAGCATCTGCTTTAATACGCTACTGTGTGGAGTCTTTCAGAGGCCCTCTGTGGGTAGGCTCCTGTCTTGTTCTTTGTTTTCACTCTCTTCCAATGTCTATCCCATTTGCTTTTCTGAATGAGGATTGAGCATATTATCCACAGTTCTCCTTGCTTAACTTCTTTAGGTGTACAGATTTTAGTATGATTATCCTTTATTATATAGTTCTTGAAGTCTTTGCTAGAGCAGTAAGACAATTTAAGGAGATCAAGGGGATTCAGTTTGGAAAGGAAGAAGTCAAAGTATCACTATTTGCAGATGATATGAAAGTACACATGAGTGACCCCAAAAATTCTACCAGGGGACTCCTACAGCTGATAAGAACCTTCAGCAAAGTGGCTGGACACATAATAAATCTTTTTTAAAAAGTAAATCAGTTTTTGTATTAAGCCATTGGTGCTGGAGAATGTATTTGAAGTGCAAAAGTTAGAGACACAAGGGAACTTTGTTAGGTGGCAGAAATATAAACTTGATTGCAACTGATGGTTGCTCAACTATATATAAGAAACTATATATAAGAAAATAAAAATAAATTGATCAGAATATGAGTGTTTGGGTACAATGTTTGAGAACAGGAGAAATGAGTGATATTGGGTACAGAAATTTTCTTTAAAGAGTTACAGGATGGAGAAGAGATTATTACCTTGATGAAGGTGGCAATCAAGTAAATAGAAATGATCATAATGAACTCAGGAGAATCACCCAAGTTAGGTTTACAGACTGTAATGACTGGTCCCTAAAGGAATAAAGCTAGCTTGGTTATCTTGGTAAAACAGGTTGATGATAGTTGAAGTCAAAATGAGATGAGTTGGGGATCCATGGAAGAGAAAATGAATAGGGCCAAGTACTCAAAATTTATCACTGAAATGGAAATGTTAAAAGAATGAAGGACAAAGATTATGGCTATAACAAGAGAAGCCATAAGGTTTAGTACATGAGAGATAGAATGTAGAATAAAGGCTTGTGGATGGACATTGCTTGCTTTCATCAGGACCTGTCCAGGAAGTCTCCATGTCTGTCATGTATGATGCATAAGATAGAGACAAAGAGATAAAGAGATGATTTGGCCTGCAGTTTAGAGAGTACAATGGGGTGATGGATAGACCAAGTGAGCCCAGAGTGGAAGCCACTCAAGAACACAGGAACAGAACTCTGATATCAAGCTAGTTCTAGCAAACCCAAACAGAAGTTTCTGTAGTGTGCTCAACACAACTTGTCTTGAATATTCCTCCAGAAATACCAAGTCCACTGCTCTGAGAAGAGGTAGCTCTACTGCTGAACAACTCTAAATGGTATTGTTGGTTACCATGATTAAGATGAACATGATAATGATGATAATGGTGAGAGTGGAAGAAAGAAGACATGATAGAAAACATGTACAGAAGACAGAAGACAGTTTCCTTGTCTTCTGGTGCTAGGCATTCTGCTAAATAATCTATATTGTCTTATTTAGTCTTCAAAAGAGCATCACAAGATGGTAGCCATCATTATCTGGCCTCTTGCCTGAAATGATACCACAGCAAAATGGGACAGCTTTCTTAGGATCACATAGATTTAGGCATTGCAGAGGTGGATCTGAACCCACATTGTCTGGTGGCAGAACCTTCATCATGCTAGAACATGTTGTTTACTGGTGATTCCATAGCTACCCTTCTGTAATTCCCATCAAATTATAATTTCTTCAGTGATTAACATCAATAAAAACACTTTCCCTATATCTTTTTAAATATAACACAGAAAGATTTTCCTCTGAATTTCTCTCTTATAGGTTAAATATAAAGTATTTCCTGAGACATTTTTATCTTCCATATCCTCTTGCTTACTCACTATAGAATAATCCCAAGTTTGTAATAGCCTCACTGGAGGTAAAACTTAGAAATAAATACAATACTTTAGGTTATGTCTCAAATAACATGGAGTAAGCTAGTATAGCGCTTCCCAGTCTGGGGTGGAGCAGATGGTAGGAGACTAGGCCTGGGGAAAAGCCCACTTGTAAGAATATGAAAGTGATACTAGGTCAGGAAAGTGAGCAAAAGATAAGGGTTAGAAATAGGTGGCTGTTAAAAATAGAGCATACTCCAGTGAAAATTAAAGTTTTCCTGAAACCTAAGGCAAGAGAGGATTTAAGAACAAAGGGAGGGGTCTGCATTGTTGAGCTTTGCAGGGAATTAAAGCAGACATGCCCTGAGAAGGTAGAAAATTCTGGAAGTTTAAGAGGAGCAGTTGAGAGGAAATGTAGCCATTATAGAAAGAATGTAGGACTTGGTGGGTTGATTACCCCTCCTGTTGGTGGCCCAATATCCATGAATATATGGGCAGCACAAACTCGAGTCTGTGGGTCATAAAAAAAAAAAAAAAGAAAAGACATGAGGTTGGGAGGGAGTAGAAGATGGGGAGGTAGATCTGGGTGGAGTTGAATACAGGAATGGGATAATTATGATAAAAATACATGGTATGTGTGTATGAAATTCTCAAAGAATTAACAAAAACATTTTCATCAACCAATCAATCAATAAGTTAATTAAGCATGTGTGCTGGCCTTTTGTTCTCTCTGATTACAAAGGAAAGATAGGATCCCAGTAGCTGGGAGAGGTAGGGCAGTCATTAGGGTAAGTAAAATGTTTCAAATGCTTGGAGTGGAGGTGCAACTAGGAAGACTGGCATTGCTGTAATGAGTACAGAAAGGAAGAGAGCAGCGACAAGTTAAAGTACCTTGAGGGTGGGCAAGTATCTAGCTGAAGGCAGGAGCAGAGTGTGGGGCTGATGAGAGCCTTCACTTTGTGCTTCATGCTTTGAAAAGTTTTCTCGAGTCTGCTATCTCATTACAGCATATGCAAGAGGGAGCAAGAACTAGTTCTAGTTTTTATGTAAGAGAGTTTCATTCAGTGTAAGTGAGGAAAGGTAACTTTCCTAAGGCTATCGGTGGCCTAAGCATTTCTGACTCATAGCTTTTTCTCATAACTATTGCTGAAGCCTATTGCACTCCCAAGTATTACTATGTGCTCCCAAGTATTCAGTAAAGAGTGAATCAAAGTTGAATCCCTAAAGGGGAGTAAGAGAAGTGAGTTATTAAGGGAAGTCAGGGGCTAAGAACTACTTTGTTCTACCAAAGCATTCAATGATGGGGTTAATGGGAAGTTTGTCTGGCAGCACAGAGAGCATATAGGAAATTAGTCTAATTCCAAAACAGATCAAAGGAGCCCAGGGACAAACTTCTATTGAGTTCTAAATACTCTATCAGTTCCCTTAACCTTAGCAATACTTTGTGTCACTGAGCCAAAGCCAGTGACTGGGACAGGAATGGCTAGAGGTGTAAGAGACAGAGCTGTGACAAAAAAACAAAAAACAAAACAAACAAACAAAAAAAAAACAACCCCTAAATACCTGCACAACATCCACAGGAAATGAAGGAGATGTCATGGAGGTGAGCAGTTTGCAAAGATATCCAGAGCGTGCTGTGTGGGATATTTTACACACACATAAGCACAGCTGGAAAAATCACTATGGAAACTCAATAGTCAGGGATGATGACTTGCACAGGTCACACCAAGCCTGTTATTAGAAAGGTGGAGGAGATCTTGTAAAACCTGACATGAGTAAGGTACACTGTGAAGCAAAAGAACATTGAATTGCCCATAGGGAAGCAAGTCTGAAAGGCAACAGGAGCATGTTCTGGGCACAGAATTCTGACAACAGAGTTGGAAGCAGAGAGGAAGGAGAGGTGGATAGGATTTGAACACTGGGAATGAAGGAGGAGGGAGAGAAGAGAGTAACTCTCATGATATGTGCAATGGTGGCAATGTCTATGGGAAACATCACAATTTATGATGAAGGTAAGCATCAGGAATATATAGCAAGCTAGGCATTGATGTCTGGGAAGACAGAAGTGCTCATCAATAGGCCCAAATGATGATGAGGACCCAGGTCATCTATAAGAAGGAAGTGTATACGGCTTATTGGATATGCATTCTAAGGCAGAGAGGCTGAAGATTTGAATGATAAGCCATACTAGAGAAAGCATGTTGAAACACAACTGTCTCTTTGAGTTGTAGGAAAGTACTTCAATTAAAAATGGAGCAGTCATGCTAGATAATGAGGAAAGGGCTGAGGGCACTGGATTTGAAGACAATGAAGAATTCCTTAGAGTTCTTGAGATTATTGCCTATAACTAAGTTAGAGAGAACAATATTTATATATAAAGGGTAGCCTGGATCAGAAAATTAGAATTACTTAAGCAGTTACCCTGGATGCTTTTAAGTGCTACCAGCGTAGGTCCAAGTGTCTAGACTGCTCCTTGAGATCACTAAGCCTAGCCTGGATTTCCTGATGCCCTTGTTAGCACATGAGCTGTAATCTACCAGTCCCACTATTGTCCTAAGGTCAGCATACTACCAGAGAACCATGATTCTGACAGAAAATTTATAGTAAACGCACAAAAGAAACATACTAGAAGGTGTTTTATGTACAAACAATATATAAAAACATCATTACATTTTGAGAACAGAGAGAGTTCAGCAATTACCTGGCAAAACAATCAAACCCAGCTTGAGACTGTGACTCAGTGTCTCTTGAGCATCAAATTGGACTATAAGATCTGACCTTGTACTTTTTGCAGTGTATATAAGAGAATGCTGAAGACTTATTTGAAATGATCACACAAAGAACAAGCAAATGAAGTCATATTTAGGAAATAAAGAGAGGTGTTGAATTGCCCAATGTGAGTCTGAGTCCTGGCTACCTAACTCTAAATTTGAACTTCAAATGCCCTGAACTAACTTCCTGTTTCAGATCATCTCACAGTGCTAAGGCAATAAAATGGACAGAATCATAAAAGATCACTTCATTAGTTGTAAGGTGCTATACTTATATCATGATTGGCAATACATGATAAGCTAGCTTTTCTTTTGCTGGACTGAATGAAGATCCTAGGGCTCAGGTGCTTGACAATGACTTTCCTTGCATGGCTTTCATGCACACCCACCATTCCCAAACCAGTAATACAAAACAAGTTTCTCTTTGCCAGTTACTTTCAATCATTTTTAGCAGAAAATGTCACAGCTATGTGCCCTATGAAATGAGTTTGGAACCAAGTCAGGAGGTATGGGAAGAGAGGTTGATGAGCCTAAATAAATAATTCACTGGGAGGGGTAAGGCTCATTCTCTTGTGGGATAACTCTGAGAGCCGACTCACCTTGGCCTAGAGCTACTGGAAAACACCCAGGCAACTTGGGTTGTATGAGGTGCATCCTGTGGACTTTGTAATCTTGGGCACATTCACATCTTTTAAAACATAGAATTCAGAGTATTCCACTTTGGAAATGAAACTACTTAACAGATGAAGAGACAGAGGCTCAGAGAAGCCCACCACCACACACGTGAGCTTTGTGGTTGGAGATTAACTTCTTCCTTAGGTGCAGTATGCTTTCCACCTCTAGACGGACCTGTGAAGAAAAGCTTCCATGAGATGAATTATTTTAGCTCTTTCTCAAAGTTTTTGATTGAGAGCATCTCTGAGTCTGCTGGTTCATCTGCACTGTTACTCAGTGCAACAGATTATAGGACCCCAAATCAGACTCACATGCCTAGGTGCCACTATGCTAAACACACGGCTAGCATCTGAGACCATGAAGGAGAGGAGTCTGTTCAACAAATGTTCCTGGAACAACTGTATAACCTTTGAGAAAAATTGAATTGGAATTCTGCTTCACAGCACACACAGAAACCATCCTAGACGGCTCACTAACTTATCTGTGAGGGGATTTAAACTTCAGAAGAAAATGTGAGAGGATGTCTGTATGACTCCAGGAGAGGAAATGTATTAATTTTAAAACCCAATGCAAAAAATAAAGCTCATAAAGAAAAGATTGTTAACGTTGACCATGCTAAAATCAAGAGAATGGACACCAAGAAAATAAAAAGACTGCCACCAACTAGGACGAAATATTTGAAACTTGCTGAGTTAACAACAGATTTTCAAAACAGAATTTCTACAAATCAGAAGGAAAAAGGCAAACAACCTGGAAAAAAACAATACAGCATCATTTTAGTTATTTCATTAAAAAGAAACACAAATTGCTAAGAAACATACAAAAATTTCATCTCATCAGCAATCTAGAAAATTAAAACCATGACAAAAAACAAGTTTTTATGACCCCAAGTGTAAAGCAGTCACAATATAAAGTGCTGGTAAAGAAACAGAGCAAGCCAGCGCTCATTGATGAGAGGAACATAGAGAAATGCAGCCACATTGGAAAACATGTCAGCATTACCTAGTATATTTGAAACCATGGCTAGCCTGTAACCCTCAATGTATACTGGTAGATAAATACTACAAAAAATCCAGAGAGGCTCTGTAGCAAGAGATATTAAAAAGTATTTCCTGAAGAAAGGAAAAAGGCCCTAGAAACAAACTAGCAGACCAATGCTCATTAATAGCAGATAGGTAACTTAGTATGTGTTCCTGTATTATGAAAGTACCCGCTTACACCACAGTACACAGAAACCTCACAAACACTACTGCACAAGAAACCCTAAGCTGCCCAAGGATACCCACACATACTGTGTGTATCATTTTCATAAAATTCAAAAATGTAAGATAACAAAATAGTGTTTGACATACAAAACCAACTACAAAGAAAAATAAAAGAATGAAAAAGCCAGAACTTCAGATAATGACAAGTCAGGCTAGACAGAAGGCACTTTACAGTTAGCATTGGCTCTCAATTTATTTGGTATTTACATTGGTGTGGGTCAGTTGTTCTTTATATATACCAGATAGGGAATTTTGCAAATGTGAGTTTTGCAGATGAGTCAGACAAAAGCAAAAGCAAAAACAAAAAATAAGAAACAACCAACTGGTATTTATAAGCACATTGAGCTATCCTATCATCTAGCACATCTGGCATGTTCCTCTCTAGGACTTGAGTGCTTCTCTCAAGATTCAAATGTTAACACTGGCACATTCCTTAGGACAGTATAGATGCATAAGAATAAGGTGAGGGGAAAATAAATGGTTAATTGGAGGGATGGGTGGGTAGATGTGAATGGAATGGCCATCTCAAAGTTTACAGCCTCTAAGAACATTTAATAAATAAAAAAAGGGACAGGAACCTCACAAGAAGACACACAGAGACAACTAACCAGTCACATGGGGCTTTCAGAGCCTGAGACATCAACTAAGGAGCATGCATGGTCTGGACCTAGGTCCCCTGCACACACATAGCCAACAGGTGGCTTGGTCTTCATATGCTGCACCTGGCAAGTGGAGGGAGTGGGCTGTTTCTAACATGGACTCTATTGTCTGCTTTTAGATCACTTTGCCCAGGCAGGGCTGTCTTGCCTGGCCTCAGGGTATGAGGATATGTTCAGTCCTGATGTGACATGATGTGCTGGGAAAGGTTAATTTAGGGGAAGGAGCTCCCCTTTTCTTCGGGGGAAGAGAAGGGGGAATAAGGAAGGAGAGGAAGGTGGGGGGACTTGGAGGAGGGGAAGGAGGGGGCACCCTTGAGATGTAAAGAATAAAATAATATAAAAAATAAAAACAAATAAAAAAGAAAAAAGGAAGCAGAGACTATGGACCTGAAGTCAGCAACCAGAATTCCCCTTATCTCACAAATGCATTCAATCAGATAAATTAGGGTCATCCAATTTAGCATAAGCCTAATTAAATGTGTCTTTCCTAAATGAAAAGAACACAAGTATGTTAATTCTGTAGTCTGCTCCCCACCACCCCATTCTCACCAATGTGCCTGGAGAATTGCCTTTTCTTGATTCCCTTGTGTCCTGATCCAATCCCTCTTCTCCAACACTGGCCATTCAATCTCTTGGATGCACTTTGATTAGGGACACTGTTTACTGGTTTGCAAGCTTCACAATGACTTCCTATGCTGTCTAGGCTGTAGCCTGTGAAAAGGAAACACACCTGACTCATTGCTGGACAACACTTCTTTTGGAATTAACAGATGAAACCCTGAGATCCAGACTGTGAAAACAGCGACTCTAACTAAAAGTCAGAAACCTTAAAGCCAATGGCTCAAAAACACAGCAGAATAGGAGCTCTCAAGACCAAAAGGTGGGGTGGGGAGAAGCAAAATTAAAAGTAACCCTAGGCTCATTATGGCTAAGATGTGGGAGGAAACATAATTTAATCTAAACCCTGAAGTCTTCTTGAGTCCTCTGCTAAGCCAAGCAAGTCTGATGTTCAGAAGATACAGAGCAGGCTGCACATGGCCTGCAGCAGGCGGGAAGGGGCTCCAGGGTGTTTGAGCTGGGATATCTTTGGGAGATGAAATAAAAGCCAGTTTGTGAAAATAGGGTATTGTAAATGAATTTTTATTTTTATTATTTATCTCCAGGGAACATTCACATAAGGGCACCCTAGCAGGTCTTAGGCAGGTGATAAAGCCAGGAAGAAATGCAGAAATATTAGTAGGTAAGTGTGAAGGGCAGAGAGGCACCATTGGAATTAATGGTGCCTCTTTTACCTCTCAGACCACTGTCTTCATTTCCTCATTAATTCTGAACTAAATCTGGCAGAGTAGCCAAAACCTACTTATAATTTTCCCAGTGGAAATTGCTGGAAACTCTTTTAAAAAAATCTATCCAGGCACCTGATGTCATTGATACATTAAATTCTTCCTTCCAAAAGTGAGTGAAGGAGTTCTTCATTAGAACTCAAAGACGGCTCAGGCCGCTAACTTTCTTCTGGTCTCATATCTTGGCTAGTTAAACAGAGCCAGACAAAACTACTGTCCAGCTTCAGGGTTAAATACCTACCATGCAATGAAAGAGTCACATCCTTGGGACACTCATTATGTGCTGGTCTCTAAATCTGCAAACACCCTCCATCCTTATACACAGAACAGCAGTACAAGGCTGAGATTGTTAGTCCCATTTTCTGTGTGAAAAAAAAAAATGGGACTTTGAGTAGTAAATAGCTCATGCTAAATAACAGTGCTGAGGCTATTCTCCAGGGACATTGGATTTCAACTCCTTCTGAGGGATATTGATGAAAAGCCATCTCTGGAGAACACTGGGCTCTCTCTAAGCACTGTCAGCTATTTCTCTCCATGAGCAGACACCCACCACTATTAAACAGTGGGGAGCCTGTGGCCATTCAAGAATCAACACAGGGGAGCCATGCAGGAATCACACAACGGAATACATCTGCTGGTTTGATTTTATCTGGTGTCCACATAGGACAGCACGGGTTGAGAGGCTGCCCAACAATAACTTCAAACTGCCAAAACATTTTTCTTCTTTTCTTCACCTCTATGTCCCCTTTACCCTTTTGTGCCCCCTCCTTGCCTGCTTATTTGCTTCCTTCTCTCCCTCCCTCCCTCCCTCCCTCCCTCCCTCCCTCCCTCCCTCCCTATTACCTTTCTTCTGTTTTCTCTCACTTCCTCTTTATTTCCTTTACTCTCTCCATCCTCCTTCCCCTTCTGCTTTCTCTGCCTGCTGTATCATTTACACGTATCTACTTATACCAAGCAATGAGCTAGGAGCTGGGAGCAGAGATGAAAATGGCCTGGAACCACACACTGGGACTCAGGATCTAGATAAGCATCCTGTGATTACTCATCATTACACAGTACAAGAAAGGCTCTAACCCTGGGGAAGAGTGGGCAGACAGCGCCAACCCCATCCCTTTTCAAAATCTTCTCCAATAGGTTTCATTTCCGGGGATAAGGACTCAGGAGCACCTGCCTGAACTCTGCAGGTGGGTCTACAAATGAACTAAACCAGATTGCACAGAAGAAGAATGCTTCAATTCTAGGAAGAAAGATTCGTCAAACCAGGGTGAGAGAGGGGACCAGAGATGGGTAGACAAATCTCTAGCTCAGGAAAAATGGGAAGGGAAGCAAAGCCCTGGGAAATGACTTAAGGATCAGTGAAAGTCCTTCTGGCTACTTGTGTCCACATTCCCACCCTCAGCCCTATAGTCTTCCCAGAAGGACCTTGGCTTCTCTTCTCTCCTTAATCTTGTAAATAAGAATGGAAAATATGTAAATTGTTCTAGCCCTGGGGAGTGGGACAAAGCTGAAGCATGTCTATTGAGTAGAGGGGGAAGATCCATTCCCATATTTATTTATTTATTATTATTATTATTTCAGGGAGAGAAAAAAACCAGAAATATTTCCAAAATGTCAACATTATTAAGGAAATCTGAACACCTTAATCCATTTAAATGTCAGCTAGAACCAAGAGTGGGTTTGGAAAGAAGGAGGGGTAGAGGGAATTAATGCCAGATTCCACATAATCTATCAAAGTTTCTTTCTTTTCTTAATATATTAAATATTAAATGCTTCTTTGCATCTGAGTGAGAGAGGAGAGAGGGGGGCCAGGGTGGAACTCATAAATGCCTAGATAATTGGTTTTGAGGGTTTTTTTCTTCTTCTTTCTTTCTTTCTTCTTGGCGGATTCTCAATTTCCCTATAAAAGAGAAAATTCATTTCCAGCCGCTAATGTAATGTCAGTGTGCTGTTTACTAAGCATGGATGATGTATAGGGGACACTACTTTCAGAGGACTACTTAATGATGCATAGAATTAAATCCTGAGCTCCTCAGCTGAGCCTCCTCCCTCCCTCCTGGTTCCCAGGCTCCTAGTGCATCCTGGGAGGAGCAGGCTTGGCATAACCTGCCTTGTGCCTTGCTGGAATTCTGGGGTTTCTGCCATGGAAGCTTAGAAATAGCTCACACATTTGCTCTTGGTTTAGTCCATGATGAGCTCTTGACAGAGAGCTCCTGGTGTACAGAGGGGCACATGGCCAGTTGAGAAGAAAGGCGGCAGAAGGTTGTGCAATATACTGGGATATAAAGTTCAGTGAGAAGAGGGTAGGCAAATTAGGCAGTAAATGGCTGGCCAGGAGGAGGCAGAAGAGAAGCTTTCAGAGCTCATTCTCTGCCCTTGGAAGCCAAGTGGCCAGTTCAGCTTCATCCCAGAGGATCCTGTGAGACCAGTATTGCCAAAATAAAACCCTAGTCTTTCTACTGCACCATCCCATGGATGGGCATCCTGTCTGTTCACTGCTGACTAATGCCTCATCTATCTTCCTTCAGGAAAGACTGGAAGCTTAATCCCCTGGGGAAGGTGACCTAGCCAGGCCACTTTAAAAAAATCCCTAACTATCTGGCTGGTTCAGCCACTAGGGTATTGGGAACCAATGTGGAAAAGCAAGAAAAGGGTGAGCAGGCTGGTGTTTGGGGACTGTGTAGAGGTGGCTCTTTGTGGCTAGAGTTTCAGGAGACACTAGGACACCAGGCCCTCCTGAATGCCCTCCAGCAGCACATCAACTGCTCCTGAAACGGATCCTGAGTACAGCAGTCTCACTTTCCCTGGGCTCCTGAGTGTTGACAAGTACCTCTTTGGGGCATCCTCCACATTGCTCTGTTCCTGATAGCTGATTGCCATCTCCCCTGTAGTGTTCAGGCTGTACAGGGAGACTCCTCAAGAGTCTTTCTTGATGACTCATTCCTGCTCTGTGTATTTCAATGCCCTCTCTAGGCTTCTACCTTTCAATTCTCCAGAGTGCATATTTCTAATCTTAAAAAAAAAAAATCACTGGGGCTCCAGAGCACATATATAACCACATCTGGGACACTACAGCACAGATGTTTTATTCTTTTTTAAAATTTATGTATTAATGATGTTCTGCTCTTCAAACAAACTCAGCATCTTTCACTAGTCAGCTGCCATTCCCTACCAACTTACTATTTTTTTTCCATTAAAAATTGTCATTTTTAAGTCTCCCAGATAGCACATTTTAGGATTATCATTGTCTTTCTATTTTATAAAAGTTTTGAAAAGGCCTCTAATTTTATTCTTTCTTATTCATCCCCTGGCCCACTTTTGATCCAGGACTTAGTCCTGTACTTCTGCCAGCTTTACCCAGCTTTTGTCTGCCTCTAGACTAGCAATCAAAAACCATCCTGAGTCCTGGGATCTGTCTTGCTTTCACAAAACACCATTTCACTGAGACTAGTCACTGCCTCTTGAACTGTAACTAGACTGCACAGTTCTGAGCAGATACCACTTGTACGGAGAATCATGGGGTAGGGATGTACCTCAGTAGACAAACTAATTGCCTAGAATGTGTAAAGCCCAGGCTTAATCACTAGCCTCATATAAACCAGGCATTGTAGAGTAGGCATGCAATCCCAGCACTCAGGGGGAGAGATAGTTGGATCAGAAATTCATGGTCAGTCTACCCTACACAGTGAATTTGAGGCCATTCTGTACTATCTGAGAGCCTGTTAAAGAAAAAAAATTAGAGGAGGGTATGGAATCAAGGCACAAGAAACCACCTTCAAGCACCAGATAATACTGGGAGGAAGCCCTACTCACAGCCTCCTTCAGAAAAAAGAAAGAAAGAAAGAAAAAATATATATATACAGCAGGAAAATTGACTTTCTGATCCAGAAAAGGGAAACTGAAAAGTTGCAGAATTTGATTTGAAAATCAAAAGAGTTGTTTTGAAGCAGAGAGTGACAGAGACTAGCATTGATAGATGCATCTGGGACCAAAGGACAAAGGACACAATCATGATCTAGATCAAGCAGAGACATCTCACAGCTAAGGGATTTGCTTTGAAGGTCAGTCTGTGTTCTAACAAAGCTTGGTGAGCACATGTACTGATATTAGAGCAGATTCTCTCACTTAGGACGGCTGAGACATGGAATATTCTCAGAAGGGTTTTAAGGCTCCTCTATACCCAAAGGTCCTGTGATGTATCCCTTGGCTTCAAGTTCTTCCTTCATCTGTCCTCACCTCTGTGTCCATCAAAGAATACACACATGTTTAGGCAGGCCTTTACCTGCACTTAACAAACATGTTAGTGCAAGTCTTTGCTCACGTGACTTCCCTAAGAAAAAAAATCACTTCTCCAGGCTGGAGTGATGGCTCAGTGGTTAAGCACTTTGGCTACTCTTTTAGAGGACCAGGTTCAATTCCCATCACCCATATGGAAGTTCACAACCATTTGTGACTCCAATTCCGGGGGGGGGGGGTCCTGACACCCTCACACAGACAAACATGCATACAAAAAAACCCAATCAATTCTCATAAAATAAAAATAAGTAAATTATAAAAAAAAAAAGAAAAAGAAAAACTACCTCTCAATGACCAACAGACCCCCTCATTTAGGAAATTCATTGAGGTTTTTATGTATTCTTCCATCTTTGACCCATAGCCATTCAACCCCATAATCTTGCAATGTACTACCGTCTGCTGTTTCTAGCTTTTTCTAGGTGTGAGCGAGTGATCTTCTATGCTGTATATACCATGACATCTGCTTTGTGGCTTCACTATCACTAACATAGACCTCGGCACATATTAGCCATTAATAAAAGCACAATCTTTTGGCTAACCTCTATGGTGTACACATTTTCACCACCCATCTTGAGGATGGTTATTAGTCCCGGAGCTAGAAATGCTGCCCCGAAAAGATTCTAGGTATTGCTGTCCTCCATAAACTGATAAGAATACCAGCTTCTTAGCCTGAGACTCAGATCAGAGTGACTCCTAATCTTAAGCTACTTCTCTGAGTGATCCTATACCCCTCACTTTATACTCAGGCCATGTCCTGTTTCCTGCTTGGACTGCCCTTCCCTATCTACTTCTCAAAAAGCAACTCCAAAGTCACCTTGTCACTGACACTTTCCTGATGCCCTGTAAGGCAGCTCCTTCGCTCCCTCCTTTGTGCTCCCATGGCACTTTGGGCAGATCTCCATTATATTGCTCACCATATTTTATTATAGTTAATTGTGTACACATCTGCCTTCCGCTCTGTATGATGTGCTTGCCCTTCAAGGGCAAGGACAATATCTTATCCATCCCTCATCCCTCTGGTACTCAGCAGAGTGTGAGGCCAGAGTAAGTAATTAATAGGGAAGGGGAAAGGAGAGAAGAAAGGAAAGGGAAAAATCATTGTAAAAGAAGGAAGGGATGAAAAGAAAGGAAATGTCATGGGTAGTGTGGGTGTTATGGCAAGGATCTGACAAGACACACATCATTGCCTGGCTCAAAAGAGGAAGAGAAAAGGGTATTTCATGAAACTTCATGTGTCCAACACAGGAAGCTCTGCATTCTTTCAGGAATATCAGCCAAGATCTAAATCAACAGGGGAAATGGCTGTAGTGTCCTTGCATTATAGTCCGTGGAATTAAAGCAAATGTCTGTCACCCTTCTGGGTCTCTGATGTGCCCTTGCATAAGACTGTTTTCAGAAGTAGCAGAGATCTTGTGTGATGTGCAAGTTGGTCCAGGGAACCGGAAGCATGTCTTGCCTTGAAAATGTGGTTCAATCTGTGAAATGGGAAGGTGGTCCTAAGCCCAATATGGTAACTGGATGAGTTAGAGTACTGTCTTTGGTGTCCACTTCAGTAAGCTTGGGCTTCAGAAAAGCTCCTTGCCCTACAAATGCTTTGAATTGGAAGAGAAGTTCCACCTACCTGGGCCAGAGCAAAATCCCAGACACAACCTCGAAGATGAGTCCAGGAAACAGCTCTGCTTCAAAAGTCTATTTGAATCCTAATTCTCATAGAATGAAGATTCCTGCCAGAAAAAAAAAAAATCTTGCAATCTGCAGGGTTTTGTATATTAAACTCATAGGAAGCAAATTCTTTAAGATGAACTTGCTCAAGAGTAGGGCAACATCCAAACTAAATTAGAACACTCTCCCAACTCAGTAGTCCTGATGACAAGGACAGCAAAGTCCAGTTTGCAAACCGGAAATGGTGATGCACTAAACTCTGACTTTTGGTCAAGAGAATCCCATTTTCAGAAGTCCTCCAAGGGAGCACTGAAGGCAGACTGTGCTGGCCTTCCGAGAGTCAGCTGGCAAGTCAGCCAGCTGTAGGTTAAGGGGAAGAGTTCCTTGTGGTGGTGTTTCTGGACAAAAAAGAGACTTGTTTAACCTTCTAAATGACCACTTGTTATCCCAGATTAAAAATCTTGCAAAGATCATCACTTGAGAAGTCTATTGAGGGAATCCAGGTAAATAGGCGGAAGCTCAAAAGTAGCAAGGTTCAAACTCAGAATTTAGGCATCATCATTTGAATCCCAATGTGCAATAGTCAAGAGATTGAGGACATACACTTCTATGATGGCTATTGTTTTACATTTCTGAGTTTCTTAAAATGCAAAGTAACCACTTGGGCCAGAAGAGGAGCCAATATTACATCAGTGACAAATGCACATGTATTGCACGGAGTCATACCACCTTGTAGCATGGTCTGCACGGAGGACATGCATCCTCTAAAGCTTCCTCTGAAATCCAGCTCTCTGTCTCCAAACAAAAATTGCAGTGGCCCCAGGAGAAAGTAAAAACCACTCACAATCCTCCCATTCAACTGCATTTCCTTCAGCTCAGCATCTCTCACTTCTGAATTACAGTCATGGTGTTTCCACGACCTTGGGACTCAGGCACCTCTCATCTCTTAGCCCCACCCTTCCTGTTTGGACCAGGTCTGACTTCCGAGATCCTGGAAGTGAGTTAATCTGAGAAACTTTTTTTTTTTTTTGGTCCAGAAATTAATGAGTGAAATAAGTAGAAAGGTTACATTTCTCTGGCATTTTAAGCCACCACATTTTAAGCCAGGGCAGGGGCTGTCCACCAAATCCTTTGTATTAAAGGTCTCTCAAGCAATTTACATTCCAGCCTGTGTAAACTATTATGAATGAACTCTGAGGGACCTGAGATTGTGGTGACACCTTCATGTGCTCATATCTCACTTTCCCCTCAGTCAATCTTCTTGCTCCTAGCTTTGCTAGTGTTCTACAGTCTCATGAGATATCGTCTCAAATCCATTGGGTCCTAAAGATCTGGTTAGGTCAGTAAAAAAAAAAGATAAGGCACCCCCTCTTTATCCTCCCTCCTCTTTCTTTTCTCCCTATCTTTTTTCTTTCTTTCATATCCCTCAATCACGTACACGTTCCTTTAAAATAGTTCCATCAATCTGTTTTTTTTATTTTATTTTTTTCTTATCAGTTATATTTTATTAACTCTGTATCCCAGCTGTATCCCGTTCCCTCATTCCCTCCCAATCCCACCCTCCCTCCCTCATCTTCACCCTGCCCCTTTCCAAGTCCACTGATGGGGGGGACTCCCTCCCTCTTCATCTGACCCTGTTTTATCAGGTATCTTCAGGACTGGCTGCAAAGTCCTCCATCAATCTGTTTTCCAAGTTAAAGATAAAAGTTTTTAGAAAATCCTGTATTTTGGCCATGACAGCATAATGGAAATTTCATTCCTTTGTACAATTTTTGAAGCAGTTTTAGGATACTAAAGCTAGAGCTTTGAGATGGAAAAAGATTCCTAATTTTTCTTTCATTCTTCAGGGATGGAAACCAGCCTGTGGGGCCTGAGCAGGGAAGAGCATAGGGAGGGGCACTAAGGCGCTAAATAGACCTGGGAACTGAGACAGGGCAGGAAACTGGCCTTGGTCTCTTCTGGGTTACATCCTCCCAGGCTGGCACTTCCCCCACACAAATGTAAACAGCTGAGTACTCTGGAGAGTTATCTCTGAGCAGGAGTGGGAGGAAGGAAGCCTGAACCCTGAGACAACCAGTCCCACGTCTGCTGAGGCACCCCTCCTAGGTTAGAATTTAGAGGATGTGTACCTCTGTCCCTCCATTTTAAAACATAATACCCAAAGCTATTGTTGCCTGAGCTTGCCCAGGGACAGACTACAAAGCTCTGTAGAGGTACTCATTTATATACTCCTCACCATACCCCCCCCCCCCCATTTGGGTGGGTCCTGTAACTTATCCCATTAAACAGATAAAGAAAATAAGGCCTGGAGAGTTTGGACAGTCAGGGATCATATAATACACCTGTGATTTAAACTCAAATCTGACTGCTTCTATGGAGGCTTATGCAGCCTTTGTGTCTTTTCAATAAGACCATCTTCTTGGGTGTTCTCACCTCAATATCCCATTCTCTTATTTTGCTGGCTAAGAGTATAAAGAGAGTTGGCTTGGATACTGAGTTGGCTTATGAGTTGAGTGTTGAGTTAGTCAATGGTAACTCATACTCAAAAGACAGCCCTTCTGGGGTACGTTTCTCTTATTCCATCTTCAGTAGCATTCACATCAGCCTCAATGTATCAACAGAGCAAAGTTCCCTCACCTATAAAATGAGAGTAAGGTTTTGTATTTTGCAAAGTTAGTAGGAAGATTAAAAGATCACAGAGGAACCCTTACAACAATGTCAGCTACTTGATGTAGTCTTTTGACAGGTGTGAGTTTCCTTCCTACATCTTTAGGATGATCTGACAAGGAGTCAGACTTGGCTATGATATCTCAACTGAAATTCCAACTGGCTCAGCCTCTGCTAGAGAGCTGCCAGGACTTGTTCCCAGCACCTTTCTGTGGGGCATCTTCTCCTTGTTTCCTTTCTTTTCTTCCTCTCTGACCTCAAATGCTGTATCACAAGTCCCACAATGATTGGTCACATGGTACTGTGATTCAGAAGAAGAATCTGAGACAAGACCTCAAGCTTGGACTAAGTGAGAGATGACAGGATACGGTGGTCTTTAGGAAGGCGAGGGATCAGGACATTGAAGGGAGGAAAAGTACATGGCAATAGATGTCACACAGGTGGATTCATACAACTCTAGGACACATGAGCAGCATGACCACATGCATGCACACATATGAGAGTGCACACACACACATGTGTGCACACACACACATGCACACATACATTTACACACTCATACCAGTCATGCAGCTTGATAGAACATATTTCCAGCAGAAGCAGCAGTCTTAGAAAATGAGATACACAGTACAGACAGACAGACAGTCAATATGATGCTCTGTCTTTTTAGGGACTCTTCTGAGACACAGAAATTATTGGTAAAATATAGGTAATAATGTATATAAACACAAATATAGGTAAAGTGTTTACTAAGCATAACAAGTACCTGCCTTTTGAGCCACCCTTTATCCTTTCCAGCTGTCCCTCAGGCTTCTCCATAGTCCCTTAGGGTTCTTTGCAGTAAACTTTAAAAAACACAACCTTTAATCAGGGAAGAGAAGAAATGCAAAGTTTGGAACTGAGGCAGTGGATCATGGCTCACTCTCTTACTAGAGGACACTTTGTAAGGTGCGTCACCGAACCTGGAGTCTACTGACTGATAGAGGCCCTGTTCGAGCACTGGGTTGCCACCTTCATAGTTCTTGCATGTGAAAGGCTAATAAATATCTTCCTTATTTAGTCCACCACTATTTGCCTCTTCCATTGCTGATAGGTCACCTCAGGTCCTAACCAAGCCATTATATTATCTCTCTCTCTCTTCTGGCCTACATCCAGTGCTGACCCCCCACTGTATCTTGACAGGACTTATTTTCTTTCTCTACACAAATCACTCAGTATAATTTCCCTATCTCAATCATGACAATGACCCCAGGTGTCAAATCCATGCCTGACACAGGTAGGGACTTAATAAGTATTTCTGAGAAAGACAAATGAGTTTCCTCACCATCCGGGCACTGTTGTCATTATCTCATGTCTGCTCAACCTACATCTCAGTCCCTGGTCCCTCACCCCTCACCTGTCACATATTTCTTATTGTGTAAGATCTCTTTGGCTGACTTCCAACTTCTGAAATAAAAGTTGTCTAAAACAGCACTTGTAATCTTTCCTCACCAGAGCCTCCTCCCAACTGCCCTGTTATTGTTGGCTGTGCAATTAGCCATGGGACTGTTCTTCATTTTTCTCTTTTTTTTCTGCATTTCCTCTGTTCGTTTGCAGCAAGACACAAGGTGTCTATGTCCTCTGACTCAGGCTTACATTCTCTATCTTGAGACCACTTGGCAGTTTTATGTCACATGTTGCATCTATAGCCACCCTCCTGATACAGCTGAGCTCAAAAGTGAACGTACTCTAGTTGTCTGTACTGTCACAAAGAGCACTTGGTGAGCTTGGGATGGCAGACAAGGGAATGAATGAATGAATCGTCTTGCATCTACTTCTCAAAGAGGGAGGCTCTCCAACTGTGTCTTCCCAGGCATGCCTTAAGCCATCATTCCCAGAGGACTGACAAGGGTCTTCTGGATTCATCAAGTTCATGTCACACCAATTTGGAAACTCACTGCCTGCCCCCTCCCCATGCTACCTCTGTACCATTGCTCTTTTGCCGGATCTACCCGATCTTTCAGGTTTTTGCTCTTCACTTAGAGTTATTCACAAGATGGGAGGAAAAGAAACTGTGATGGAGGGAGGTCAGATTGCCCAAAGGAACATGCAGCCTTGCTTCCTCCCATTAATGGAGTGGGACTCTCTGGATTCTGTACTTCCCAATTTCTTCCTCTACTTGTTTCAGGAAAGTGTTTCATGATAATGTGTTCCTTTCAGAGTCTATCTCAGGGATGATATTTTTCAAATATGTAAGTAAATGACCAAAAGAAGACCAGACAACTCTTCACTTTGTCAACATGGGCTTCCTCACCACCTTTCACAGCAAATTTCAACTTTAATCCCATCAAAAGGAGTTTCTCATGAGAAGAATGTGGGAAAATTTGGGCCCATCTTAACATTACTATATATTCCAGAGAAGACTTTAGGGTCCATGTGTTGTTGTCCCCTCCCAGTCCATGTATGATGACTAATTTATGCAAAGCTAAGACACTTTCTAAGAAAATGTATCTATGATATTTCCAGGATCTTCATAGAGGGCAACTTTCAGTGAAGAACTTCAGGACAAATTACCCATTATTTTGGATTTGTCTGGACACAAGACCAAGCAGTGAACAGAATGGCTGTGCATGGATCAAAGGCAACACTAAACATCACACACACAAGCCATGTTAACCATTTGGAATTCATCTGCAGAAAAAAAAATGCAATGTGCAAGCAAATCTGAAAAAGCTATAACATTTTGGGAGCCAGAAACTCTGTAGAAGCCACAAAAGAAGACAGGAACATTTGTTCTCCCATTTTCCATATGTTACCATAATCATTGCCAAGAGCAAGGATGATGGCCACCCTTCAATAGTCAGCCTGAGCAAAGTGATTTTAGAAGATGGGACACAGTCAAGAAACAAGTGAAATCAGCAGACAAGTTCAAAAAGATTTGTACTAATATCCTGACACTCCCAGGGACCATGTGAAATGGACAGAAGGAGCCCAAGGCAATAATAGAGTTGTGTAAGAGATGGTGATATCCTCCAGGCCCAAATATGACCTCTCCAGGCTCAAGAGTCAAGCCCACACTTCCACGTGATCTCATTTTACCCTCTGGCAGTAAGGTGACAAAGTAGTCAGATTACATAAGGATTCCTTCTGTTTAAGGTACATCAGGCAAGTCCAAAGAATGAAGGAGGGAGAGCAGGAAAACAAGAGGACTGCCTTCCAAAGTGCTGGGGTTATTTGAGAATGCTAAGTAGAGACTGCTGGTTAGGACTGGATAAGAATTGCTGGGAGGAGCAGGAAGCCATACCTAGGCGTCTACTTGCAGATCTTGAGACAGAATTGTCCTGGGAGTAATGGGAAGTCCATAGACTGGAAAGTCTGAAAGATTAGCAACTATCATTTTTCTTTTCATAGATAGGCTAACGGACTTTTCAGAAAAAGAAAATAGTGAAAAGTAGCATTTGGGGGCCACATCACAAAAGGCCTAGCCACAAAAGTCTCACAGTGTCTTCAGGAAATAAACCTCTTCTCACTTTCAAGTCAAAGAAATGAGGATTAAGCATGGCTCCCACGTGCACTACACAGTGTTAAAGGTAGTGGATGGGAGACGCATGATTGCAGAAGGATGTTTGTGAAACACTGAGAGTTAGCCATTCAGCAAGAAGAAGGCGTTGGAAATGTGTGGGGTAGCAATCACAATTACCAAATGTAGCCTGTGCAGATCCTTAAGAACGGAAAGTCATAGAAAACAAAAGACGATGTGAGATTATGGAAAATGCATACATACTCAGCAGTATTTGCTGTTAGGTGTATAGATTTTATCCTTAAATTACTGAGCCAAATTTCTGGGTTCTTTATGAAGAATGAGGAAAGCTCCTTCTTTATTTATGAACTAGTTTACAGGTTATTGGAATTATCTAGAAAAATAATTAACTAGCCTGAAAACCCACATTTACTGATTGCCAACACAGTTTTTTTCTGGTGATAATAGTGAATCTCGATGAGTGTTTATGCTCTGCCCATATATGTGCATTCTTGATAGAATTATTATCTTCATTTTATAAAATAGGACCTCAAGATCAGAAAGAAAGGGTGAGTTGGTTAAAGCCATCTTGCTAATGTGTGGTAATGCCCAACTCTGTTTTCAAACCACTTTCCCTCTTTTGTAGCAGCCACATCCCTCATCCTTTTCATGAGGTAGAATCATGTACTAGGAGATACTAGAATAGTCTCTTTTGTTCCAAAATAATAAGCATGATTTTCAGCCCATGTACAAAATCTTCTCCCCTTAACAGCAAACAGGCTTTTAGATGATAGTAGGCAAAGATGTGAACGTCCATGGCTTGTTCAGTGCATTTTAGAACAAGGAGCTGTCTGATAAAATGCTTAGAGGTGGGGCTTAAGAAGACACCAGTGGTGGAGGAAGTGGGGTTCAGTGAGAGGAATTTAAGAAACTCAAGTATGGAATCTGGGAGATGAGGTAGTCAGGCACTTGTGTTGGAAGTGTTGGAAGTTTAGTAAATGAGAAGGGAAGGAACCTTCTAGAAGTACTTAAAGGGTAAAGCAGCATGCTGGAACTGGTAAGGCAGGGTGGTAATGAGAACAGCAAAAGGAGAGAGTAATAGAAAAAGAAGAAAATGGGGCAGGAGGGAAAACAAGCAGGGAGAACAGGAAGGGGGAGAGAAAAAGAAAGAGAAAGACAGAGGCTGAGGAATAGGCTTGTTCTTTCCAAGCCAAACTGACAAGTTACAGCTACTAAACTTTTAGAAATGCTCTGAGGCCCAAAAGTTCTCAAAATTTTGATCTCAGGACACTTATATAATCTATAAAAATATTTTAAAAGATGTTGTCTAGGGGCATTTGATTATGTGGATTACAAGTATTATAGTTGTGATATTATATGCAACCCAGAGTTATTGGTATATTTATGAATAATTTAAAATCAACAATAGAATAAGTTCATTCAGTTAATAAAAATCTCTTTCCTATATTCACTATATTTTCATAAGTATTGTGCAAAGTATCATTATTATATTTGTACAGTTTATTTCATAGAGAACAAATGGGTTTTGATATCTGCTTCATAGCTCAATGTTCAGATATGTTGTATTGGTCAAAGTATTTGAAATGAAATTTGGCCTCAGATATGTAAAAGCAGGGAGTATTTTAATCACCTTTTCAGATAATTACAGACATTCTTCTCATAAAATACCTCAAAATTTCTTTCTCTCCTCCCTCCCTCTGCCCCTCTCCAGCACATATTCCTACATATAGGGGCAGTAGTTAGGAGTGAGCCCAGGGCCTTGCAATATGCTAGCCATATGCTCCTCCACCAGCCCACATCCACAGCCAACAAATTACATTTTTTAAAGGCTAGCAGCAGAGTGAAATATGAAGACACATCTGTAAAGTACTTGAATGCTCTCATTTCACAATGCTTGTTCTACCTTGCATCTTGAGAGGATGGGTCACCCATGCATGATCTGTAGCACTATGTATCTGGTAACCTGGAAAATGCAAGCTTGCTGAGTTATACAGCCCTTTTTTATGTGCACCAGGAAACCCCACCTCACTAGTGAATAAGAAAAAGATTTAGGCTGTGCCAACTTCTCAGGCATGCTGGGAAGGCATTGGGAAGTCTAAGGATGCCATTTGATACTTCGGGAGTCATTGTCCTAGTACAATGGGATATGTCCCAAGGTGAGAAATGGCAACAGGGGGAGCAGCTCTGATGTCACCTTTCATTAGCTTGGCCATAATCCTGACCTTCTCTGGGCCTTTCCAACCAAGATGAATGGCTCACTCTTTCTTTTAAAAAAATATTTTTATTTTATGTACATTGGTGTTTTGCCTTCTTGTGTGTTTGTGTGACAGTGTCAAATCCCATAGAACCGGAGTTACAGACATGTTATATGCTGCAATTTGGGCACTGGGAATTGAATCTGGGTCCTCTGGAAGGGTAGCCAGTGCTCTTACTAGCTGAGCCACCTCTCCAGCCTGTCTCACTATTTCTTAACATTTCCTCATGGTTTCTCTGATTGTGTCTTTCATTACCTCCTCTATGATAGGCTCTTGATCAACCTATTCTTGAGTTGCCACCAATAAATAACACTTCCAGGAGGCCCAGCCACTGTCCACTTCTACAACATATTCCCTATTTCCTCGCAATCAAATGTGTCTTTCCTCCCTACAGAACTCTGATGCCCTGATTCACTGTGGGAATCTTAGCTCATCTTTCCCTGAGTTAAAATGACCATAGTGATTGCTTGGCACCAACAGGTCCACTCTCCTGCCCCTACTAACTGAACCGTGAGACAACAGAAAGCAAACCACTGAGGCTGTTCATGTTTGTACCTGTCGCTCTGCCTGACACAAAGTAGGTACCCTGTGAAAATGGAATTAATTGGTTAGCGTATATCAGGAGGATCTAGCTGTAAGGCTGAATAGATATTTATGGCAGAAGAGGCTGGGCAGAGGTGACTGGGAGGTGAAAGGAGGAGAATGGTGGTGATGAAAATAATAAGAAGACTGATGGGAGAAGGAAAGGAGAGGTCAGAGTATGCACCTATGGGTCACAGACTGAGATAAAAAGATGGGGTGTGATGGAGTATGGTACGATGATGAGAAGGGCATTTTAGGGCGAATATAAAGGATGGGGAGGAGTAAGAAATTAACAGATAGTTGGGTTGAAAATCTCAAGCTTTTGATGGCTGGAGGGGCTCAGTCCCAGGGGCATTGGAATGGTTATTTACATCAATGAGGAGCATGAATGGGGAGACATGGCCTGGTTGACTAATTTCCATTTAGCTATGTTTCTGATTTTCAACCATCCCCAACCAAAGATGCTGTGGTCACTAGTGGTGGGTAGTTGTTCAGGAGTTTATTTCCCTGGCACCTAGAAACTCTTGTCAGCTCTGACACATCTGATGAGGTGTGAGCTCACTTGAGGCCCAGATAGAAAAGAGCACAGCACTTCAAGCCTAAGCCTTTTTCTCTTCAAATATTTGCAGAGAGGGAAGTGGCCTGAGCCTGGGGAATGCGGTGCTTATTGCTCACACTACATTAAAATTCAGATTGGCTGGCGCAATATCTCCAGAATAACCGCTCTGCATTGATATTTTTATAACTCTTAATATCAAACAAATTGCCTCTTCACTGAGACAGTTTAATGTGACGGGGCCATGCCCGCCAGCTTCCTCATGCTGGCCCCATAAAGATCACCGTTCTGTTACTGGGGACAGAGGAGCCATGAATTTCCTATCAAAAATATGACTAGATTATACAGAGTAAATCTTGGACTGTATTAAAAAGATCATAGTGTTTTAATTTCTTTTCTCTCCCCCTCTCCCTGACGCCTGCCATCACATCTTTTCTTTACTAATAAAATGAGGTAGGGGGTCTCCAAGCTGAATTAGCTATGGCTTTTTTTTTTCTTAAGTCTCTCTGTGTTTTCTGCAGTTACATCTCTTCGCTCAGTTATCAATTGGTGACTCACTCCGCTCTACCTAACAGTGAGCCCATCTTTCTCTTCTATCATCTTGGTGTGGAAAAGAGTTAAGATGATATAACTCGACTATACCTACAGCACTGTTATTCTAGGGTCAAGAGGGTCTTCTCTTGTCTGTGCTTTGAAAGCCTCATGGGCAGCTGAACAGGAGGGAGAAGCACGATTGGAAGCCGTGGCCTTTTTCCAAAGCTTGTGCCATCAACGATCCCATTGTCATTCTGCTGTGAATGCCTTCGTGATGAGGAAACACTAGAATGATTATTAAGCCACTGGGTCTCTCTTTCATTTATGAATGAAGACCCAGGAAAAAGCCAATCAGAGCACCCCATTTGAGATGGCAAGTACGCTGTCTCAAAGTGGTCTAAGTCAGCCCAAAGTGAAAGCACTGGGCATTTTACTGGCTTGACATACTTTATTGTAACCAGTCATTTCCACATATTGAAAATAGTCTGTGGGCTTCATCCAACCCAACTCCTTGCTCCTGCCATTCCCACGCCACCCTCACCATTCTGTTTCACAGAGCCGCTCAGCCACCAGACATTCAAGTTTAAAGCAAGTGCTGTACACCATTCTTAAAGATCCCAAGAAACTGATCAGTTGTATTGGGAAGTAATTTAATCCTCTGTATGGATATTTTATTGGCTTACAATTAAAGTGTTTATGGCAGCACACACAAAAGAACACATGGAAAAGTTCATTCCTGAGGCAATGTCCAGCCAATGCCTGGCCCAACCTCAGACCCAATCCATGGGAGAGAGCTAACCCCTGACACTATTAATGATATTCTGCTATGCTCACACACCCAGAAAAACAGATCATGAGACTCACAGCCAAACATTGGGTAAAACACAGGGAGTTTTGTGGAAAAGTGTGCATGTGTGTGTGTGGATGGATAGATAGAAAGACCTGGAGGTGACAGGAGCTCTGCAAGAAGACCAACAGAGCCAACACATCAGGATCCAGAGGGGTTTGCAGAGCTTGAACACCAACCAAGGAATATACATAGACTGGACCTAGATCCCTTACACAGATGTAGCCAATGGGCTTCATGTAGGTTCCCTAGTAAGAGGAGCGGGGAGTATCTCGGATGAAGACTCTGTTGCCTGTTTTTTGATCACTTCCCCATGGCAGTGCTGCCTGGCCAGGCCACAGGGGACGAGGACTTGTTCAGTCTTGATGTGACTTGATGAGCTGGAGTGGGTGGGTGGGTAGGGGGCCATGGAAGAGGGAAGGAATTGGAACCAGAAGGAGAGGAGGAGGGGGTTATGATTTGATGTAAAGCAAATAAATAAATAAATTAAAAGAGAGAAAAGTTTATTCCTGAGGCCCAGGATTTCCAAACAGACAAGAAAAATAAGCACTAGTCACAAATCTTTGTTCTCCAAGGAAGAGAAGTGAACTTGCATGTCAAAGTACTAGCCCTCTGTGCCGTGTCACACACAAGTTTTCCATTTTTATTTTTAATATAACCAGTCATTTCCACATATTGAAAATAGTCTGTGGGCTTCATAGTTCCATGTTTCCATCTCCCCCTCCCTCATTTCCTCTCCAATATATGTTACTAGAAATTTTTTCTAAGATTGTTAGTGCTCAAATGTGGGACAAATGGCTGAGGTGCCTACTCAACATATCAAGGTGGACCTGGCTGCCAAGTTCTCCCAGATCTCTCAGTCCTTACCTGTTACAGGGCCCTCCTGGTGGTTGCTGGTTCTCCTCTGTCCTCACATGGTTCAGCTCAGTCTGGTCATGTCCACTCTGGGCTCTCCAGATGTCCCCTCTGGCTATGCTCTCCCACATGTCTGTAATAAACTTTCTCCACTGTCATACCTAGGAGCAGTCATGTCCTTTCCCTTTTTATTTTTTTTTTATTCAAGGATGACTTCATCATTTTCAACTTTTAATACACTTTGAAATTAATACCACATATAAAAAACACCAACAGAGATCCTTACAATTTTATTATAATGTGCTATATTTATTTGTAAATATCTTACATAGATTCAAATTGAATAACCCTTTTCTTTAAATACTGTATCTCTTTTTGATACTTGTAGCAGCTACTTCCTTGATTCCAGAATACTTTCTGATTGTCTTGGCTTACAGTCCCAGAATGTTTTCTGAAAACTCCACAATACTTGAAGAGCTGATTCCGCCTGAGAACTTCAACAAGGCTGAACAGAGTGTCAACTACTGTATTAGTATATATCATATCGTGTCCTGAGGAAACTGGGGAGGATCAAATAGCTGCTTTTATCACTGTGATTAAAATAAGATAGACAAATGTTGCACTAACACTTTGAGGACAGCAAAAACAAAGAAAGAATGGAAATGAACAAAATATGACCCTTATTAAAATAACCATATGCAGAGCATACAAAGAAGTAAAACACAAGATTGACTAGAAGTTATGTTTTAGGAGCCATCAAGGGGGCTTACATATGGTAGAAGGGGAGATTCAGCTCCTGTACACACACATAAACACATGCAAAGTAAGTAAATAAATGTAATAAAATATGTATTAGGAAGAATATGAAATATAGTAAAAGGTATATGTGAGTCAGTGTTGAGTAGCTAAAAGCTACTCAGATGTTTATGTTCGTTTTTAATACATACTTCAAATTTAGAAAAGGATCAAATTATCAATAGTAGAAGTAACAGGTGGCTTTTAGGTTCTTTTCCCCCTCTTGGAGTGGGAGGTTAAGACGAGGATTTCCATGCTGAGGTATATTCTATCACTGAGCTGCACCTCCACCCTTTATCTTCCTCTTTATGTTTCTCCTGCCTTGAAAGTATCCTGCTTTTAAAACAGGAAAGAGAAGCTTGCAAAGCTGGTTCTGTTGCACATTCCATGGGAGCTGGAAACACAGGCCTGAACTTCCAAGACATTCTCCTGTTCATGGACTCACTTCACAAACAATATTTAAGATCTAAAGTGAGCTAGCCCACTGGCACTGCAAAAAATCCAGTCACACCCTTCCATTCCCCAGCAAACAGGAGTTAAATCCCCGACTTTGAAGAGAGGCCTCCTGAGCTCATCTCTGCCCAGAGTCTACAGGGTTTCTTTCTACACTCTAGAGCTTGAGGCTCAAGATAGGACAGCCTCCAGTCCCTCTAAATGGTGACTATAACCAGGACGTGAACCATACTACAAAGGAGACTGAGTGTGGCTGAATTATCTTGTGTCTCAGTGACTTCTTGGGGTTTGTCCCCCATATCCACCACCACCCCGGCCTAGCTGTTTGTCCCTTCTCTTCTGTCAGGTTTCTTCCAAGCCACCCCAGAGCTGCTGTGCAACCGAGGTCCCCAGTCTGTTGCTTGCACCTTACTTGGGGGTCTCAGACCCTGTCCGCCCACATCCTGGGAACAGACCCGCTCCTGCCTTGGGGCTGGAAGTTCTCCTAGGGGAGGGAGTGCCCTAGAGACTGCGGCGTTTGGGGGAGGCCCCAGTAGGGGGCACGCAGATGCCTTTTTTTTTTTTTTTTTTTGGGCGGAAATCGTGTTCCGTCCGCTCTCACTAGCTGCCAGCTAAGGTTTTCTTCCCCCAGTGAGTCTCTTAATTTTGCTCATTTATCTTAAAGAGCTCGGTAAGCGCCGTGGGGCTCCGGCGGGGGCGCCGCACGAGGGCTCAGACACCCGACCCCCACGCCTGCCTCCCAGAGGAACCATCCAGCGCGGACCAAATCTCATTTTCCTACAAATAGTTTGTCAGAAGCAGCAGGGCAAGTAATAAATCACAGAGGGCGAGAGAGAGGAGAAGGAAGGGGGAGCGGCTGGGAGGGAGGGTGGGGCAAGGGTGGAGGGTGGGTAGGGGCGCAGATGGGGAGAGCCGACCCGGGAGTTGGGGGACAGCGGGGAGATGCAGGGTCGGAGAAGGAAGAAGAAAGGAGGGGTGGGGTAGACAAAGAGACCGGAAAGGGGGAAGAGAAGAAGGAACATGGTCGGAACGCTAGGAAGGGAAAGAAAGAGGACTGAGTGAAGAGGACGAAAGAGAAAGAGCAAGGAGTGAATCAGGAAGCAGAAGGGAAGGGTGAACAAGAGGGAAGTAAATGAATCTAAAGGGGGCCTGGGAAGGAGAGAAAAGCCATCTGGTGAAGAAGTGAACCCCAGAAAGGATGGAGGACAATTCATGGCCTCTGCTTTCCCCCAGTTCCCTCAGCCTGAGCTGTTACGGATCCCTGCCCCACTGTGGACTAATTGTTGTCTTTGTGTCTGGCGCGCGCGTGTGTGTGTGTGTGACACGGAAGCAGGGAGATACTGGATCCGGGTTAGTTGGAGGCGCTCCATTCCTCCAAGCCTCGGTTTCTCGACCAAGCAAAAAGGAGTACTAATCCTCATTTGCATATTTGGGAATATGCAGGGCCCAGGGCAAGCCGTTGATTAGGGTAAAGGGAGCCTTCCTTGAATCAGTGCGATGAACTTCGTCCCTGAACTCTGCACCCGGACGCTGGACCTTCCAAGTCTGCGCTGTGTACTGCCTCTCCACCCACAGAGCCTGTGATCCTGAGCCAGACATTGGGATCCAGCACCTGTCAACACAAACACACTCCAGTGCTTTCTGCGCTGCCTTCAGCCTCCCTCAGGAAGCAAGGCATGCTAGCGCAATCATCCACTGTCAAGCTCCCTGGGTTTCTGGTGCAGGGACAGGGTAGGAGAGATAGGGACAGGGATAGAGAGAGCCACAAGGTACCAGCCCTCCCTGCCCTTCAGACTCCTCCCCGTGACCGTTCAGGAACTCACAGTAAGGCTTGAGGTTTTTTAATCCTCCTAAAACTCACTCCCTCCTTCTTCCTGGCTGATGGTAGGATCTGGGAGGGCTGGAGGGAGAAGAGCATCTTCAGTTGTGAGAAGTGGAAAATGCTGCAGGCAGGAAGAGGTTGTGGCATTGTAAACTACCTGAGGGCAGTGACCTCACAGAATTACCCCCAGCTCTTAGCATATTGCTGGTAAGTGGTGGGCTCCTGAGATGAATGAAATTCGTTTAATTTTGTGACTATGCATTCATTATGCACTGTAAAGAAGCAGTTATTAGTCCATGTAATGGAAAGGGAAACAGACAAAAATTACCAAGAATGGAAATGGCAAGCCCAAGAAAGGGGGTTAAGTCTAAAGCAGGCTGTCTCAAAAGCTTCTGTCCCTTCTGTGCTTGCCCAGGGCTCATCTTGAACAATCTCTGTGGTCTTTAGGGTCCTCACATGTCTGAGGGCACCAGGAAGACTGGAATGATGGCAAAGGGTTACCTGCTGTCGTAGGGTTTTATTGTGAAGAGACACCACAACCACAGCAACTCTTGTAAAGGAAAACATTTAATTGGGGCTGGCTCACAGTTCAGAGGATTTGTTCATTATCGTCATGGTGGAAAGCATGGAGGCATGTAGGCAGAGCTGCTGGAGAGGTATCTGAGACTTCTACATCTGGATCAGCAGGCGCAGTAAGAGAGAGCAACCCTGGACTTGGCTTGAATTTCCTAAGCCCCAGAGCCCATCCCCAGTGACACACTTCCTCCAACAAGGCCACATCTACTCTAATAAGGCCACAGATCCCCATAGTGCTACTCTCCCCAGTAGTGCCACTCCCTGTGAGCCATTTCTTGGGGGCCATTTCATTCAAACCACCACACTTTCCCTGTCCCCCCAATCCTAGAGAAAGGTATCACAGGGCACCCCCTCTGGAATTCCTTGTTATTGGTATCATCCTTTAGTTCTGAGCATCAGGCCACACTGTCCTCAGACAGACCCTCAGCTCCCAGCACTCCACCCTAAGGAGGGTTTTAAGGACAAAGTCACATTTCTTATAGCCTCTCTCATTTCAGCTCTTTGAAACCCAGCTATACCTCCTCAGTTTATTCCTTCTGTAATGGCATTAGCAGATCACATGTCTAATTCCAGCAAGAAACAGTCTGAGGAAGAGAGCCAAGTTCTGTTCACCTGTCTTGTAGCAGCTATAAAGGACTCTAGACAATTCATTTCACCTCTCTAAGGCTCAGATTCCTCAAATGGAAAGTGGGGATTTAAAAAAATATATATTCCAAATTCCCAAAGCTGTCATGATAATCATTAAGGCAAAAGCTGTGGAAACGCTTTACAAGTAAGAGGGCCTCTTATTCTTCACTTGCTGATGGCAGGTCACCAGCTTCCCTTGCTGAGGTCCCATCCTCTCACATGACATGAACACCATCATTGGGATCTGAACTCCAGGGACTGCAGGTGCCTTGATGTTTTGCCTCATCAAAACAACAGCATTTAAAACTCAAAGCAAGCCTGTGGCCAAATCAACAGGGGAGGCAGGGTAAAGGCATGGCCTAGGGCTCTACGGGAGCAAGACAATCATTTCCAAATTCCACACCTATCACTGTTAACAGTGCTACCTTTGACCATCTTGCTTCGCTGTGCCTCAAGTTCCTTTTTGTGAACTGGGGTAATAACAATGCCGATCTTCTGAGGCAGGTAATGCCACACACATACACAGAGCAGTAAATAGCTTCTGTAGTTTTTGTTTTGACATCTTAAGTGACTTTTTTCCTTAACTGTCCAACAACATGTCTACTGTCTTAGTCCTCTCCTTCCTTAGTCACAGTCACACCAAAGACTTTCACTCTCTTCCTCTAAACCACCTAGCCCAGTCTGGCCTGGCCCCACGGCCACCTTGGATTCTTAGCTTAACATACTACAAGAGGAGGGAAAGGCACAGGCTACATGAGGGGACACAGGCAAAGCTACATCTAGTCTCCTAGAGAGCACTTTGTGGCTGGGTTGAGGATTGAACCCAGAGCCCCCTGCATGCTAGACAGGTGCTCTACCACTGAGCTATTCCCCCAGCACTCTATTTGGAATGATCTCATCTGATAGGGATTTGAGTTCCCCACGGGCAATACCCACCCATCAAAGCCCTTCCCTAGGGGCTCAGAACTGATGCCAAGACTCCTTAAGCCCTTGTTCTATTCCAGTGCAAGTTTTTGAAACTGAAACCGTTTCCCATAGTTCCCTCTCTTGGTTTGCTTATCAGTCCATGTTCACCCACATCATTTAATCATAGCCCATTCCTACACATTCTTGACGTAGGCCAGACCCAGTAACTACCCTCCCCCACCATCATCTACCTCAGTGTCCCTAAAGGCTTTCTCCTGGGCTGTCTGCTTCTGGATGGAAGGATGCTTTGAAAATCCTTACAAAGATCACCATTCATTTTTGAAAACTATTCTCATGAGGTAGTTTATCTCTTTTTAAAAAACTGCACTTTCTGTATGTTGATATAATAGATTTAGCTGACATTTTAAAGTTCTTTTTCAAACCACATATGGTCTAATCAGTGGTTCCTGCATATGGAAGTCTACATAACTTCCTGACCTGCATTTTTAAAGCTCTGTAGGCAGAGACCTCAGGAGAGAGTGCATCCATGAAGCTAACCTCAGGGTCAGGCAGATGCCACTTGGGAGAATCCTACAAACATCACATAAAGAAAAGGCCATGTCTATATGTAGACTCTTTCTAGGATAGCTCAGATGATGTGATTCTCTAATTCCCCCAACAAGTACTGGAATTCTTTCTGTCCTTATCTCATGTAGACCTGCTTCTCTGAAGGAATTTCAGATAGATGTATTCATGCATGACTTTGATTGGGAAGATTCTGCTATTTTCTATTAATTTTTGTATCCCCTCTTTTACAGCAGCCCTGCTGTTTCATATCTGGTACTTAGTAGATGCTCAATAAATACTTGAGACAAGAGAGAAAATACAGAAGAGAAAGAATAGATGGGAGAAAGAAGGGAAGAAGGAAGGAACGGAGGGATGAAGGAAGGAGAGAGGAAGGAGGTGCTGTCAGTTGGATGCAGCACTCAATATACATGAATGATCTCTATGACCTGTCCGTGTGTTTCACCTTGTTATCCTAGCGCCAGTAAGGGGGACTAGTGAATAAACTAATTTCCTCCATTGCCCCGAGGACAGCAGCCTTGTCTGCTGAGCACTCTATGTTGGAACTAACACTTTATGGATTTGTTGTTCACCTGTGTGTTAACATGAACTTGTCCTCCTCTATAAATTTTATTTTTTCCAGTCAAGGTGGATTTATGCCTCAGTCTCTCTTTTTTTGAAAGAATATTTTTTGTTTATTCTTCAGCAATTTCATAGATACTTGTATAAGATGTTTCTTGAACACTGTTTCTGGTGAGATGCCACAGATGCAAACTGGATGATTAAAATGGCTCTGATCAACAACCTTGAGCAGGATACAGCAAACTAAGAATCCATCAGTGCAACTCAGCATAGCAGGGAGCTGCCAGGCAAAGGAGGGACTGGAGCACCCATGATCTCTGGTCTGGGTGTAACAGGAGCTTTTACTGAGCCACCGCTGGCAGTTATATGGTTATGGGTAGAGATCTGGGCTTGCAGCTTTGCAGCCTTGCCCTGGAGCTGCTCTGCATGAGCCCACTGAAGTGTGAAACCAGTAGAAATGTATTCTCTGGTATATTTTCCTTTTTTTTATCAAGTGTGCTCCTCAGATTTCCATGGCAGTTTTTCCTTGGCTGAGTGGGGAACTGTTGCATGATAAAGAAGCTACCAAGGCCTTGAAGAGCAGCAGGCTGATCCGGAGACCATGGATTCTGTTCCAGACTGCCAGAAGCTTCGACACAGCCATGAGCTGTTTGTTGACCTCAACTTGTCCTCATAAAACTTAGTTTTTCAATCAAGGTGTCTCAGTTTGTATTTTTTGAAAGAATATTCTTTTATTATTCTATGGCTATCCCATATACATATACAGTGTGTCTTTCCCATACACACGTACAGTGCGTCCTGATCATATCAACCTTTAACTCCCCACTCTCTGTCCCACTGGACACACTCAACACATACCCCTCCCACCATCATGTTCTCTCATTTTTTTCTCCTTGGAACTCACTGAGTCCAATTAGTGTTGCTTACTCAACTGTTGATTGGTCTTGTCAGCTTGATCTTGTATAGGTCTTGTACATGTGGCCACAGATAAAATGAGTTTTTGTTCACTTTTTTCTTGTGTGTAGTTGTTAATTTTCAGCATCAAGTTGAGTGGATTTGGAATCATCTAACAGACACATCTTTGGAAATTCTGAGAGGATGTCTCTGGTGAAGTTTAACTGAGGAAAGAAGAGGGTTTGACAATTTCATGGGTTGGTGTCTTGAACTAAGTGAAAAAGAAGAAAGCCAATTGAATTCCAGAATCTCTCTCTTCCCCCTCTGTCCCTCCATCCCTCTTTTCCTCTCTCCCTCCCTTTCCCTCCTTTATTTTCCCAGATGTGAGGAGTCTAAGTTGCAAGCTTCTACTGCCATGAACTACCACCATGCCTTCCATCACTGTAGTGGGCTATATCCCCTTGAACATGAATCAAAATAAATCTCTTGTCCTTTAAGTTGCTTTCTGTTCATATTTGTTTGAAGCAAGGAGAAAGGTAACTGATAAATTGAGCTAAAGGACAAAGTGGATGGTTCAGTTGATAAAGTGCCTGCCACACAAATGTGAGGGCCTCCATCCAGATCTCCAGTACCCACAGGAAAAGCACAGTGACACTCATAATCACACACACACACACACACACGTGAGGGCCTACATCCAGATCTTCAGTACCCACAGGAAAAGCACAGTGACACTCATAATCACACACAGACACACACACAAATGTGAGGGCCTACATCCAGATCTCCAGTACCCACAGGAAAAGCACAGTGACACTCATAATCACACACACACACACACACACACACACACACACACACACAAATGTGAGGGCCTACATCCAGATCTCCAGTACCCACAGGAAAAGCACAGTGACACACACACACACACACACACACACACACACACACACA
>NW_026585895.1:56419150-56420535 GCF_907164565.1 Psammomys obesus | reverse complement strand
ACACACACACACACACACACACACACACACACACACACACACACACAATGAGAATCTATATTCAGATCTCCAGTATCCATAGGAAAAAGTACAGTGACACAGACTGTGTGTCATATACATATACACACTCACACACACAAATGTGAGAACCTACATTCAGATTCCCAGCATCCACAGTAACACTCACACACACTCGCACACGCACATACACAAACAAATGTAATTTAAAAAGTAGCTTCTCTCTAGGAGAAAGACATTTTTTTAAATAAGTGAATAATTAGGTATAGAGTATCACACATTTCATGCAACTTAATGTTAATGCCAGGAAAATCTTAGCAGTTATCTGTCCTTCAAAGTATCTAGCTCCACTAATGTTGGGCTTAAACATCTCACTGTAGCAGTCTCTGTACCTACTGTTTGGAAGGCCTAGATTTTATAGTTATAAGAAATAAGTCAGAGCCCCGTACCAAAAAAAAAAAAAAAAAAAAAAAAAAAAAGAGATCAGCAAATGTACAATATGTGTGACCTCAGCACATGCCCGATCTCACTGTAGCAGCAAGGCAAGAGCAGTAGATAATTGGCAATTGGCGGTGAACTCGAGCTCCCTTGATAACAGAGCCTCCTCACTGAATTATTTAGAAAAAAGACCTGTTCTTCCCGGTATTTCCATGTCTCTATCCTATTGACCATTTTAATCAGAAATGAACCTCTCTAGGCTGCATTTCCTGTTTGTAAACAGAAAAGGTTGGACTACATTGGCTTCGGAGACTCTTCCAGTTCTAACATTTTATGATTTATGATGAAAACTTCAATGACATTGTTCAGCCTGCTGTCCAGAGTGTGACCCACCAACTTTCATAAAAACAATCATCATTATCCTATGTTAATTGGTCAATAAAACCATCACAATTTTATAGCATGAAACTTGAGACCTGCTGACATTAACACTATTGATGAGCCAAGTGGAAGTTCAGCAGTACAGATAAAAATAGCTGACTGGAAACTCAGGAGTCTTATTCAAAGTGACATAGACTCCAACTTAGTGTGATTGAAATAGGAACAGTTAATAGGAGACTGACCCACATATAAAACAGTCTCATGGTCGGAAGAGCACAGAACAATCAACTCTGGAGTATAGGATTTCTAGGATTGGGAATGATACAAAGTTCAGAGGGTGGCTTAATTGCCAAGTCACATTTCTATCCCACTATAAGGCAATAGCCATCTGCAGACTGGGGTCCAGGCCCCTGTGGTCAGTGAATCAAGACTGCAGCTTCTAGCTTAGTCAACTTATTAGCTCTTCTACTTCTTACACCTAGAGTCATAACTTCTTTCTTTCTTTCTTTCTTTCTTTCTTTCTTTCTTTCTTTCTTTCTTTCTTTCTT